>NW_027524368.1:0-32773 GCF_052094955.1 Ictidomys tridecemlineatus
AATTATTTGGTGAGCCAAGTGGTTTTGGTTTGTACTGATCATTACCTGAAAGAATCATCAAGATTGGGTGAAAAAATGTATGCTGAGATTTCAGGCAACTCGTAGTTTTAGGAAGCTTGGCAACCCCTTTCATGAAAGTTGATTTTCGCCAGTCTCTACTTAGGGCTACATCAACAGCAAACAAACCATAGAGATAGAACTTGAAACTGGTTTATTGTGTCAAGTTTCAAAGAGCTAGCACAAACCGTGTTTGATTTAGAGTTCCAAATACATGTATCCCTATAGGAGAAAACAGAGTGAAACCTAAAAATGAAAATGGTTACTGCAAACGAACGGTTTAACCTAGAAGAACGAAATTTGGTGAGCCAAGTGGTTTGGTGTACTGATCATTACCTGAAAAGAATCTCAAAATTGGGTGAAAAAATGTTTGCTGAAATTTCAGGAAACTCGTAGTTTTTTGGAAGCTTGGCAACCCTTTCTCATGTAAGGGATTTTCGCCAGTCTCTGCTTAGGGCTACATCAACAGCAACAATTATAGAGAGAGAACTTGAAACTGCTTTATTGTGTCAAGTTTCAAAGAGTTAGCACAAACCGTATTTGATTTAGAGTTCCAAATACATGTATCCCTATAGGAGAAAACAGAGTGAAACCTAAAATGAAAACGGTTACTGCAAACGAACGGTTTAACCTAGAAGAACGAAATTGGTGAGCCAAGTGGTTTTGGTGTACTGATCATTACCTTAAAGAATCATCAAGATTGGGTGAGAAAAATATTTGCTGAGATTTCAGGCAACTCGTAGTTTTTTGGAAGCTTGGCAACCCCTTTCCATGAAAGGGATTTTCGAGAGTCTCTGCTTAGGGCTACATCAACAGCAAACAAACCATAGAGAAAGAACTTGAAACTGCTTTATTGTGTCAAGTTTCAAAGAGCTAGCACAAACCGTATTTGATTTAGAGTTCCAAATACATGTATCCCTATAGGAGAAAACAGAGTATAAACCTAAAAATGAAAACGGTTACTGCAAACGAATGGTTTAACGTAGAAGAACAAATTTGGTGAGCCAAGTGGTTTGGTGTACTGATCATTACCTGAAAGAATCATCAAGATTGGGTGAAAAAATGTTTGCTGAGATTTCAGGCAACTCGTAGTTTTTTAAAAGCTTGGCAACCCCTTTCCATGAAAGTGATTTTCGCCAGTCTCTGCTTAGGGCTACATCAACAGCAAACAAAGCATAGAGATAGAACTTGAAACTACTTTATTGTGTCAAGTTTCAAAGAGCTAGCACAAACCGTGTTTGATTTAGAGTTCCAAATACATGTATCCCTATAGGAGAAAACAGAGTGAAACCTAAAAATGAAAACGATTACTGCAAACGAACGGTTTAACCTAGAAGAACGAAATTTGGTGAGCCAAGTGGTTTTGGTGTACTGATCATTACCTTAAAGAATCATCAAGATTGGGTGAAAAAATGTATGCTGAGATTTCAGGCAACTCGTAGTTTTTTGGAAGCTTGGCAACCCCTTTCCATGAAAGTGATTTTCGCCAGTCTCTACTTAGGGCTACATCAACAG
The DNA here is from genome assembly GCF_052094955.1 of Ictidomys tridecemlineatus. Taxonomy (NCBI): domain Eukaryota; kingdom Metazoa; phylum Chordata; class Mammalia; order Rodentia; family Sciuridae; genus Ictidomys; species Ictidomys tridecemlineatus. The sequence goes on from NW_027524368.1 coordinate 1,573, forward strand.
CAAACAAACCATAGAGATAGAACTTGAAACTGGTTTTATTGTGTCAAGTTTCAAAGAGCTAGCACAAACCGTGTTTGATTTAGAGTTCCAAATACATGTATCCCTATAGGAGAAAACAGAGTGAAACCTAAAAATGAAAATGGTTACAGCAAACGAACGGTATAACCTAGAAGAACGAAATTTGGTGAGCCAAGTGGTTTTGGTGTACTGCTCATTACCTGAAAGAATCATCAAAATTGGGTGAAAAAATGTTTGCTGAGATTTCAGGCAACTCGTAGTTTTTTGGAAGCTTGGCAACCCCTTCCATGTAAGGGATTTTTGCCAGTCTCTGCTTAGGGCTACATCAACAGCAAACAAACCATAGAGAAGAACTTGAAACTGCTTTATTGTGTCAAGTTTCAAAGAGTTAGCACAAACCGTATTTGATTTAGAGTTCCAAATACATGTATCCCTATAGGAGAAAACAGAGTGAAACCTAAAAATGAAAATGGTTACTGCAAACGAACGGTTTAACCTAGAAGAACGAATTTTGGTGAGCCAAGTGGTTTTGGTGTACTGATCATTACATTAAAGAATCATCAAGATTGGGTGAGAAAATATTTGCTGAGATTTCAGGCAACTCGTAGTTTTTTGGAAGCTTGGCAAGCCCTTTCCATGAAACTGATTTTCGCCAGTCTCTGCTTAGGGCTACATCAACAGCTAAAAAGCATAGAGATAGAACTGGAAACTGCTTTATTGTGTCAAGTTTCAAAAAGCTAGCACAAACCGTGTTTGATTTAGAGTTCCAAATATATGTATCCCTATAGGGAAATAAGAGTGAAACCTAAAAATGAAAACGGTTACTGCAAACGAACGGTTTAACCGAAGAAACGAAATTTGGTGAGCCAAGTGGTTTTGGTGTACTGATCATTACCTGAAAGAATCATCAAGATTGGGTGAAAAAATGTTTGCTGAGATTTTCAGGCAACTCGTAGTTTTTTTGGAAGCTTGGCAACCCCTTTCCATGAAAGTGATTTTCGCCAGTCTCTGCTTAGGGCTACATTCAACAGCAAACAAAGCATAGAGATAGAACTTGAAACTGCTTTATTGTGTCAAGTTTCAAAGAGCTAGCACAAACCGTGTTTGATTTAGAGTTCAATACATGTATCCCTATAGGAGAAAAACAGAGTGAAACCTAAAAATCAAAACGGTTACTGCAAACGAACGGTTTAACCTAGAAGAACGAAATTTGGTGAGCCAAGTGGTTTTGGTGTACTGATCATTACCTGAAAGAATCATCAAGATTGGGTGAAAAAATGTTTGCTGAGATTTCAGGCAACTCGTAGTTTTTTGGAAGCTTGGAAACCCCTTTCAATGAAGGGATTTTTCTCCAGTCTCTGCTTAGGGCTACATCAACAGCAAACAAAGCATAGAGAAAGAACTTGAAACTGCTTTATTGTGTCAAGTTCCAAGAGCTAGCACAAACCGTGTTGATTTAGGTTCCAAATACATGTATCCCTATAGGAGAAACAGAGTGAAACCTAAAAATGAAAACGGTTACTGCAAACGAACGGTTTAACCTAGAAGAACGAAATTTGTGAGCCAAGTGGTTTTGGTGTACTGATCATTACCTGAAAGAATCATAAAGATTGGGTGAGAAAATGTTTGCTGAGATTTCAGGCAACTCGTAGTTTTTGGAAGCTTGGCAAACCCTTTCCATGAAAGTGATTTTCGCCAGCTCTGCTTAGGGCTACATCAACCGCAAACAAAGCATAGAGATAGAACTTGAAACTGCTTTATTGTGTCAAGTTTCAAAGAGCTAGCACAACCGTGTTTGATTTAGAGTTCCAAATACATGTATCCCTATAGGAGAAAACAGAGTGAAACCTAAAAATGAAAAAGGTTACTGCAAACGAACGGTTTAACCTAGAAGAACGAAATTTGGTGCGCCAAGTGGTTTTGGTGTACTGATCATTACCTGAAAGAATCATCAAGATTGTCTGAGAAAATGTTTGCTGAGATTTCAGGCAACTCGTAGTTTTTTGGAAGCTTGGCAACCCCTTTCCATGAAAGTCATTTTCGCCAGTCTCTGCTTAGGGCTACATCAACACAAAACAAACCATAGAGATAGAACTTGATACTGCTCTATTGTGTCAACTTTCAAAGAGCTAGCACAAACCGTGTTTGAGTTAGAGTTCCAAATACATGTATCCCTATAGGAGAAAACAGAGTGAAACCTAAAAATGAAAACGGTTACTGCAAACGAAGGGTTTAACCTAGAAGAACGAAATTTGGAGAGCCAAGTGGTTTTGGTGTACTGATCATTACCTGAAAGAATCATCAAGATTGGGTGAGAAAATGTTTGCTGAGATTTCAGGCAAATCGTAGTTTTTTGGAAGCTTGGCAATCCCTTTCCATGAAAGGGATTTTCGCCAGTCTCTGCTTAGGGCTACATCAACAGCAAACAAAGCATATAGATAGAACTTGAAACTGCTTTATTGTGTCAAGTTTCAAAGAGCTAGCACAAACCGTGTTTGATTTAGAGTTCCAAATACATGTATCCCTATAGGAGAAAACAGAGTGAAACCTAAAAATGAAAACGGTTACTGCAAACGAACGGTTTAACCTAGAAGAACGAAATTTGGTGAGCCAAGTGGTTTTGGTGTACTGATCATTACCTGAAAGAATCATCAAGATTGGTTGAGAAAGTGTTTGCTGAGATTTCAGGCAATTCGTAGTTTTTTGGAAGCTTGGCAACCCATTTCCATGAAAGTGATTTTCGCCAGTCTCTGCTTAGGGCTACATCTACAGCAAACAAAGCATAGAGATAGAACTGGAAACTGCTTTATTGTGTCAAATTTCAAAGAGCTAGCACAAACCGTGTTTGATTTAGAGTTCCAAATACATGTATCCCTATAGGAGAAAACAGAGTGAAACCTAAAAATGAAAATTGTTACTGCAAACGAACGGTTTAACCTAGAAGAACGAAATTTGGTGAGCCAAGTGGTTTTGGTGTACTGATCATTACCTGAAAGAATCATCAAGATTGGGTGAGAAAATGTTTGCTGAGATTTCAGGCAACTCGTAGTTTTTTGGAAGCTTTGCAACCCCTTTCAATAAAAGGGATTTTCTCCAGTCTCTCCTTAGGGCTACATCAACAGCAAACAAAGCATAGAGATAGAACTTGAAACTACTTTATTGTGTCAAGTTTCAAAGAGCTAGCACAAACCGTGTTTGATTTAGAGTTCCAAATACATGTATCCCTATAGGAGAAAACCTAGTGAAACCTAAAAATGAGAACGGTTACTGCAAACGAATGGTTTAACCTTGAGGAACGAAATTTGGTGAGCCAAGTGGTTTTGGTGTACTGATCATTACCTGAAAGCATCATCAAGATTGGGTGAAAAAATGTTTGCTGAGATTTCAGGCAACTCGTAGTTTTTTGGAAGCTTGGCAACCCCTTTCCATGAAAGTGATTTTCGCCAGTCTCTGCTTAGGGCTACATCAACAGCAAACAAAGCATAGAGATAGAACTTGAAACTGCTTTATTGTGTCAAGTTTCAAAGAGCTAGCACAAACCGTGTTTGATTTAGAGTTCCAAATACATGTATCCCTATAGGAGAAAACAGAGTGAAACCTAAAAATGAAAACGGTTACTGCAAACGAACGGTTTAACCTAGAAGAACGAAATTTGGTGAGCCAAGTGGTTTTGGTGTACTGATCATTACCTGAAAGAATCATCAAGATTGGGTGAAAAAATGTTTGCTGAGATTTCAGGCAACTCGTAGTTTTTTGGAAGCTTGGCAACCCCTTTCCATGAAAGTGATTTTCGCCAGTCTCTACTTAGGGCTACATCAACAGAAACAAACCATAGAGATAGAACTTGAACTGGTTATTGTGTCAAGTTCAAAGAGCTAGCACAAACCGTGTTTGATTTAGAGTTCCAAATACATGTATCCCTATAGGAGAAAACAGAGTGAAACCTAAAAATGAAAACGGTTACTGCAAACGAACGGTTTAACGTAGAAGAACGAAATTTGGTGAGCCAAGTGGTTTTGGTGTAGTGATCATTACCTGAAAGAATCATCAAGATTGAGTGAAAAAATGATTGCTGTGATTTCAGGCAACTCGTAGATTTTGGAAGCTTGGCAACCCCTCTCCATGAAAGTGATTTTCGCCAGTCTCTGCTTAGGGCTACATCAACAGCAAACAAAGCATAGAGATAAAACTTGAAACTGCTTTATTGGGTCAAGTTTCAAAGACCTAGCACAAACCGTGTTTGATTTAGAGTTCCAAATACATGTATCCCTATAGGAGAAAACAGAGTGAAACCTAAAAATGAAAACGGTTACTGCAAACGAACGGTTTAACGTAGAAGAACGAAATTTGGTGAGCCAAGTGGTTTTGGTGTACTGATCATTACCTGAAAGAATCATCAAGATGGGTTGAAAAAATGTTTGCTGAGATTTCAGGCAACTCGTAGTTTTTTGGAAGCTTGGCAACCCCTTTCCATGAAAGGGATTTTCGCCAGTCTCTGCTTAGGGCTACATCAACAGCAAACAAACCATAGAGATAGAACTTGAAACTGCTTTATTGTGTCAAGTTTCAAAGAGCTAGCACAAACCGTATTTGATTTAGAGTTCCAAATAGATGTATCCCTATAGGAGAAAACAGAGTAAAACCTAAAAATGAAAACGGTTACTGCAAACGAATGGTTTAACGTAGAAGAACGAAATTTGGTGAGCCAAGTGGTTTTGGTGTACTGATCATTACCTGAAAGAATCATCAAGATTGGGTGAAAAAATGTTTGCTGAGATTTCAGGCAACTCGTAGTTTTTTGGAAGCTTCGCAACCCCTTTCCATGAAAGTGATTTTCGCCAGTCTCTGCTTAGGGCTACATCAACAGCAAACAAAGCATAGAGATAGAACATGAAACTACTTTATTGTGTCAAGTTTCAAAGAGCTAGCACAAACCGTGTTTGATTTAGAGTTCCAAATACATGTATCCCTATAGGAGAAAACAGAGTGAAACCTAAAAATGAGAACGGTTACTGCAAACGAATGGTTTAACCTTGAGGAACGAAATTTGGTGAGCCAAGTGGTTTTGGTGTACTGATCATTACCTGAAAGAATCATCAAGATTGGGTGAAAAAATGTTTGCTGAGATTTCAGGCAACTCGTAGCTTTTGGAAGCTTGGCAACCCCTTTCCATGAAAGTGATTTTCGCCAGTCTCTGCTTAGGGCTACATCAACAGCAAACAAAGCATATAGATAGAACTTGAAACTGCTTTATTGTGTCAAGTTTCAAAGAGCTAGCACAAACCGTGTTTGATTTAGAGTTCCAAATACATGTATCCCTATAGGAGAAAACAGAGTGAAACCTAAAAATGAAAACGGTTACTGCAAACGAACGGTTTAACCTAGAAGAACGAAATTTGGTGAGCCAAGTGGCTTTGGTGTACTGATCATTACCTGAAAGAATCATCAAGATTGGGTGAAAAAATGTTTGCTGAGATTTCAGGCAACTCGTAGTTTTTTGGAAGCTTGGCAACCCCTTTCCATGAAAGTGATTTTCGCCAGTCTCTACTTAGGGCTACATCAACAGAAACAAACCATAGAGATAGAACTTGAAACTGGTTTATTGTGTCAAGTTTCAAAGAGCTAGCACAAACCGTGTTTGATTTAGAGTTCCAAATACATTTATCCCTATAGGAGAAAACAGAGTGAAACCTAAAAATGAAAATGGTTACTGCAAACGAACGGTTTAACCTAGAAGAACGAAATTTGGTGAGCCAAGTGGTTTTGGTGTACTGATCATTACCTGAAAGAATCATCAAAATTGGGTGAAAAAATGTTTGCTGAGATTTCAGGCAACTCGTAGTTTTTTGGAAGCTTGGCAACCCCTTTCCATGTAAGGGATTTTCGCCAGTCTCTGCTTAGGGCTACATCAACAGCAAACAAAGCATAGAGATAGAACTTGAAACTGCTTTATTGTGTCAAGTTTCAAAGAGTTAGCACAAACCGTATTTGATTTAGAGTTCCAAATACATGTATCCCTATAGGAGAAAACAGAGTGAAACCTAAAAATGAAAACGGTTACTGGAAACGAACGGTTTAACGTAGAAGAACGAAATTTGGTGAGCCAAGTGGTTTTGGTGTACTGATCATTACCTGAAAGAATCATCAAGATTGGGTGAAAAAATGTTTGCTGAGATTTCAGGCAACTCGTAGTTTTTTGGAAGCTTCGCAACCCCTTTCCATGAAAGTGATTTTCGCCAGTCTATGCTTAGGGCTACATCAACAGCAAACAAAGCATAGAGATAGAACATGAAACTACTTTATTGTGTCAAGTTTCAAAGAGCTAGCACAAACCGTGTTTGATTTAGAGTTCCAAATACATGTATCCCTATAGGAGAAAACAGAGTGAAACCTAAAAATGAGAACGGTTACTGCAAACGAATGGTTTAACCTTGAGGAACGAAATTTGGTGAGCCAAGTGGTTTTGGTGTACTGATCATTACCTGAAAGAATCATCAAGATTGGGTGAAAAAATGTTTGCTGAGATTTCAGGCAACTCGTAGCTTTTTGGAAGCTTGGCAACCCCTTTCCATGAAAGTGATTTTCGCCAGTCTCTGCTTAGGGCTACATCAACAGCAAACAAAGCATAGAGATAGAACTTGAAACTGCTTTATTGTGTCAAGTTTCAAAGAGCTAGCACAAACCGTGTTTGATTTAGAGTTCCAAATACATGTATCCCTATAGGAGAAAACAGAGTGAAACCTAAAAATGAAAACGGTTACTGCAAACGAACGGTTTAACCTAGAAGAACGAAATTTGGTGAGCCAAGTGGCTTTGGTGTACTGATCATTACCTGAAAGAATCATCAAGATTGGGTGAAAAAATGTTTGCTGAGATTTCAGGCAACTCGTAGTTTTTTGGAAGCTTGGCAACCCCTTTCCATGAAAGTGATTTTCGCCAGTCTCTACTTAGGGCTACATCAACAGAAACAAACCATAGAGATAGAACTTGAAACTGGTTTATTGTGTCAAGTTTCAAAGAGCTAGCACAAACCGTGTTTGATTTAGAGTTCCAAATACATTTATCCCCTATAGGAGAAAACAGAGTGAAACCTAAAAATGAAAATGGTTACTGCAAACGAACGGTTTAACCTAGAAGAACGAAATTTGGTGAGCCAAGTGGTTTTTGTGTACTGATCATTACCTGAAAGAATCATCAAGATTGGGTGAAAAAATGTTTGCTGAGATTTCAGGCAACTCGTAGTTTTTTGGAAGCTTGGCAACCCCTTTCCATGTAAGGGATTTTCGCCAGTCTCTGCTTAGGCTACATCAACAGCAAACAAAGCATAGAGATAGAACTTGAAACTGCTTTATTTGTGTCAAGTTTCAAAGAGTTAGCACAACCGTATTTGATTTAGAGTTCCAAATACATGTATCCCTATAGGAGAAAACAGAGTGAAACCTAAAAATGAAAACGGTTACTGGAAACGAACGGTTTAACGTAGAAGAACGAAATTTGTTGAGCCAAGTGGTTTTGGTGTACTGATCATTACCTTAAAGAATCATCAAGATTGGGTTGAAAAAATGTTTGCTGAGATTTCAGGCAACTCGTAGTTTTTTGGAAAGCTTGGCAACCCCTTTCAATGAAAGGGATTTTCGCCAGTCTCTGCTTAGGGCTACATCAACAGCAAACAAACCATAGAGATAGAACTTGAAACTGCTTTATTGTGTCAAGTTTCAAAGAGCTAGCACAAACCGTATTTGATTTAGAGTTCCAAATAGATGTATCCCTATAGGAGAAAACAGAGTAAAACCTAAAAATGAAAACGGTTACTGCAAACGAATGGTTTAACGTAGAAGAACGAAATTTGGTGAGCCAAGTGGTTTTGGTTACTGATCATTACCTGAAAGAATCATCAAGATTGGGTGAAAAATGTTTGCTGAGATTTCAGGCAACTCGTAGTTTTTTGGAAGCTTCGCAACCCTTTCCATGAAAGTGATTTTCGCCAGTCTCTGCTTAGGGCTACATCAACAGCAAAACAAAGCATAGAGATAGAACTTGAAACTACTTTATTGTGTCAAGTTTCAAAGAGCTAGCACAAACCGTGTTTGATTTAGAGTTCCAAATACATGTATCCCTATAGGAGAAAACAGAGTGAAACCTAAAAATGAGAACGGTTACTGCAAACGAATGGTTTAACCTTGAGGAACGAAATTTGGTGAGGAGAGTGGTTTGGTGTACTGATCATTACCTGAAAGAATCATCAAGATTGGGTGAAAAAATGTTTTGCTGAGATTTCAGGCAACTCGTAGCTTTTTGGAAGCTTGGCAACCCCTTTCCATGAAAGTGATTTTCGCCAGTCTCTGCTTAGGGCTACATCAACAGCAAACAAAGCATAGAGATAGAACTTGAAACTGCTTTATTGTGTCAAGTTTCAAAGAGCTAGCACAAACCGTGTTTGATTTAGAGTTCCAAATACATGTATCCCTATAGGAGAAAACAGAGTGAAACCTAAAAATGAAAACGGTTACTGCAAACGAACGGTTTAACCTAGAAGAACGAAATTTGGTGAGCCAAGTGGCTTTGGTGTACTGATCATTACCTGAAAGAATCATCAAGATTGGGTGAAAAAATGTTTGCTGAGATTTCAGGCAACTCGTAGTTTTTGGAAGCTTGGCAACCCCTTTCCATGAAAGTGATTTTCGCCAGTCTCTACTTAGGGCTACATCAACAGAAACAAACCATAGAGATAGAACTTGAAACTGGTTTATTGTGTCAAGTTTCAAAGAGCTAGCACAAACCGTGTTTGATTTAGAGTTCCAAATACATTTATCCCTATAGGAGAAAACAGAGTGAAACCTAAAAATGAAAATGGTTACTGCAAACGAACGGTTTAACCTAGAAGAACGAAATTTGGTGAGCCAAGTGGTTTTGGTGTACTGATCATTACCTGAAAGAATCATCAAGATTGGGTGAAAAATGTTTGCTGAGATTCAGGCAACTCGTAGTTTTTTGGAAGCTTGGCAACCCCTTTCCATGTAAGGGATTTTCGCCAGTCTCTGCTTAGGGCTACATCAACAGCAAACAAAGCATAGAGATAGAACTTGAAACTGCTTTATTGTGTCAAGTTTCAAAGAGTTAGCACAAAACCGTATTTGATTTAGAGTTCCAAATACATGTATCCCTATAGGAGAAAACAGAGTGAAACCTAAAAATGAAAACGGTTACTGGAAACGAACGGTTTAACCGTAGAAGAACGAAATTTGTTGAGCCAAGTGGTTTTGGTGTACTGATCATTACCTTAAAGAATCATCAAGATTGGGTTGAAAAAATGTTTGCTGAGATTTCAGGCAACTCGTAGTTTTTTGGAAGCTTGGCAACCCCTTTCAATGAAGGGATTTCGCCAGTCTCTGCTTAGGGCTACATCAACAGCAAACAAACCATAGAGATAGAACTTGAAACTGCTTTATTGTGTCAAGTTTCAAAGAGCTAGCACAAACCGTATTTGATTTAGAGTTCCAAATAGATGTATCCCTATAGGAGAAAACAGAGTAAAACCTAAAAATGAAAACGGTTACTGCAAACGAATGGTTTAACGTAGAAGAACGAAATTTGGTGAGCCAAGTGGTTTTGGTTTACTGATTCATTACCTGAAAGAATCATCAAGATTGGGTGAAAAAATGTTTGCTGAGATTTCAGGCACTCGTAGTTTTTTGGAAGCTTCGCAACCCCTTTCCATGAAAGTGATTTTCGCCAGTCTCTGCTTAGGGCTACATCAACAGCAAACAAAGCATAGAGATAGAACTTGAAACTACTTTATTGTGTCAAGTTTCAAAGAGCTAGCACAAACCGTGTTGATTTAGAGTTCCAAATACATGTATCCCTATAGGAGAAACAGAGTGAAACCTAAAAATGAGAACGGTTACTGCAACGAATGGTTTAACCTTGAGGAACGAAATTTGGTCGAGGAGAGTGGTTTTGGTGTACTGATCATTACCTGAAAGAATCATCAAGATTGGGTGAAAAAATGTTGCTGAGATTTCAGGCAACTCGTAGTTTTTTGGAAGCTTGGCAACCCTTTCCATGAAAGTGATTTTCGCCAGTCTCTGCTTAGGGCTACATCAACAGCAAACAAAGCATAGAGATAGAACTTGAAACTGCTTTATTGTGTCAAGTTTCAAAGAGCTAGCACAAACCGTGTTTGATTTAGAGTTCCAAATACATGTATCCCTATAGGAGAAAACAGAGTGAAAACCTAAAAATGAAACGGTTACTGCAAACGAATGGTTTAACGTAGAAGAATGAAATTTGGTGAGCCAAGTGGTTTTGGTGTACTGATCATTACCTGAAAGAATCATCAAGATTGGGTGAAAAAATGTTTGCTGAGATTTCAGGAAACACGTACTTTTTTGGAAGCTTGGCAACCCCTTTCCATGTAAGGGATTTTCGCCAGTCTCTGCTTAGGGCTACATCAACAGCAAACAAACCATAGAGATAGAACTTGAAACTGCTTTATTGTGTCAAGTTTCAAAGAGTTAGCACAATCCGTATTTGATTTAGAGTTCCAAATACATGTATCCCTATAGTTGAAAACAGAGTGAAACCTAAAAATGAAAACGGTTACTGCAAACGAACGGTTTAACTTAGAAGAACGAAATTTGGTGAGCCAATTGGTTTTGGTGTACTGATCATTACCTTAAAGAATCGTCAAGATTGGGTGAAAAAATGTTTGCTGAGATTTCAGGCAACTCGTAGCCCAATCATCAAAATTGGGCTACATCAACAGCAAACAAGAGATAGAACTTGAAACTGCTTTATTGTGTCAAGTTTCAAAGAGCTAGCACAAACCGTGTTTGATTTAGAGTTCCAAATACATGTATCCCTATAGGAGAAAAGAGAGTGAAACCTAAAAATGAAAACGGTTACTGCAAACGAACGGTTTAACCTAGAAGAACGAAATTTGGTGAGCCAAGTGGTTTTGGTGTACTGATCATTACCTGAAAGAATCATCAAGATTGGGTGAAAAAATGTTTGCTGAGATTTAAGGCAACTCGTAGTTTTTTGGAAGCTTGGCAACCCCTTTCCATGAAAGGGATTTTCGCCAGTCTCTGCTTAGAGCTACATCAACAGCAAACAATCCATAGAGATAGAACTTGAAACTGCTTTATTGTGTCAAGTTTCAAAGAGCTAGCACACTCCGTATTTGATTTAGAGTTCCAAATTCATATATCCCTATAGGAGAAAACAGAGTGAAACCTAAAAATGAAAACTGTTACTGCAAACGAACGGTTTAACGTAGAAGAACGAAATTTGGTGAGCCTAGTGGTTTTGGTGTAGTGATCATTACCTGAAAGAATCATCAAGATTGGGTGAAAAAATGTTTGCTAAGATTTCAGGCAACTCGTAGTTTTTTGGAAGCTTGGCAACCCCTCTCCATGAAAGTGATTTTCGCCAGTCTCTGCTTAGGGCTACATCAACAGCTAACAAAGCATAGAGATAGAACTTGAAACTGGTTTATTGTGTCAAGTTTCAAAGAGCTAGCACAAACCGTGTTTGATTTAGAGTTCCAAATACATGTATCCCTATAGGAGAAAACAGAGTGAAACCTAAAAATGAAAACGGTTACTGCAAACGAACGGATTAACCTAGAAGAACGAAATTTGGTGAGCCAAGTGGTTTTGGTGTACTGATCATTACCTGAAAGAATCATCAAGATTGGGTGAAAAAATGTTTGCTGAGATTTCAGGCAACTCGTAGTTTTTTGGAAGCTTGGCAACCCCTTTCCGTGAAAGGGATTTTCGCCAGTCTCTGCTTAGGGCTACATCAACAGCAAACAAAGCATAGAGATAGAACGTGAAACAGCTTTATTGTGTCAAGTTTCAAAGAGCTAGCACAAACCGTGTTTGATTTAGAGTTCCACATACATGTATCCCTGTAGGAGAAAACAGAGTGAAACCTAAAAATGAAAACGGTTACTGCAAACGAACGGATTAACCTAGAAGAACGAAATTTGGTGAGCCAAGTGGTTTTGGTGTACTGATCATTACCTGAAAGAATCATCAAGATTGGGTGAAAAAATGTTTGCTGAGATTTCAGGCAACTCCTCGTTTTTTGGAAGCTTGGCAACCCCTTTCCGTGAAAGGGATTTTCGCCAGTCTCTGCTTAGGGCTACATCAACAGCAAACAAAGCATAGAGATAGAACTTGAAACAGCTTTATTGTGTCAAGTTTCAAAGAGCTAGCACAAACCGTGTTTGATTTAGAGTTCCACATACATGTATCCCTGTAGGAGAAAACAGAGTGAAACCTAAAAATGAAAACGGTTACTGCAAACGAACGGTTTAACCTAGAAGAACGAAATTTAGTGAGCCAAGTGGTTTTGGTGTACTGATCATTACCTGAAAGAATCATCAAGATTGGGTGAAAAAATGTTTGCTGAGATTTCAGGCAACTCGTAGTTTTTTGGAAGCTTGGCAACCCCTTTCCATGAAAGTGATTTTTGCCAGTCTCTACTTAGGGCTACATCAACAGCAAACAAATCATAGAGATAGAACTTGAAACTGGTTTATTGTGTCAAGTTTCAAAGAGCTAGCACAAACCGTATTTGATTTAGAGTTCCAAATACATGTATCCCAATAGGAGAAAACAGAGTAAAACCTAAAAATGAAAACGGTTACTGCAAACGAATGGTTTAACGTAGAAGAACGAAATTTGGTGAGCCAAGTGGTTTTGGTGTACTGATCATTACCTGAAAGAATCATCAAGATTGGGTGAAAAAATGTTTGCTGAGATTTCAGGCAACTCGTAGTTTTTTGGAAGCTTGGCAACCCCTTTCCATGAAAGGGATTTTCGCCAGTCTCTGCTTAGGGCTACATCAACAGCAAACAAACCATACAGATAGAACTTGAAACTGCTTTATTGTGTCAAGTTTCAAAGAGCTAGCACAAACCGTATTTGATTTAGAGTTCCAAATAGATGTATCCCTATAGGAGAAAACAGAGTAAAACCTAAAAATGAAAACGGTTACTGCAAACGAATGGTTTAACGTAGAAGAACGAAATTTGGTGAGCCAAGTGGTTTTGGTGTACTGATCATTACCTGAAAGAATCATCAAGATTGGGTGAAAAAATGTTTGCTGAGATTTCAGGCAACTCGTAGTTTTTTGGAAGCTTCGCAACCCCTTTCCATGAAAGTGATTTTCGCCAGTCTCTGCTTAGGGCTACATCAACAGCAAACAAAGCATAGAGATAGAACTTGAAACTACTTTATTGTGTCAAGTTTCAAAGAGCTAGCACAAACCGTGTTTGATTTAGAGTTCCAAATACATGTATCCTTATTGGAGAAAACAGAGTGAAACCTAAAAATGAGAACGGTTACTGCAAACGAATGGTTTAACCTTGAGGAACGAAATTTGGTGAGCCAAGTGGTTTTGGTGTACTGATCATTACCTGAAAGAATCATCAAGATTGGGTGAAAAAATGTTTGCTGAGATTTCAGGCAACTCGAAGTTTTTTGGAAGCTTGGCAACCCCTTTCCATGAAAGTGATTTTCGCCAGTCTCTGCTTAGGGCTACATCAACAGCAAACAAAGCATAGAGATAGAACTTGAAACTGCTTCATTGTGTCAAGTTTCAAAGAGCTAGCACAAACCGTGTTTGATTTAGAGTTCCAAATACATGTATCCCTATTGGAGAAAACAGAGTGAAACCTAAAAATGAAAATGGTTACTGCAAACGAACGGTTTAACCTAGAAGAACGAAATTTGGTGAGCCAAGTGGTTTTGGTGTACTGATCATTACCTGAAAGAATCATCAAGATTGGGTGAAAAAATGTTTGCTGAGATTTCAGGAAACACGTACTTTTTTGGAAGCTTGGCAACCCCTTTCCATGTAAGGGATTTTCGCCAGTCTCTGCTTAGGGCTACATCAACAGCAAACAAACCATAGAGATAGAACTTGAAACTGCTTTATTGTGTCAAGTTTCAAAGAGTTAGCACAAACCGTATTTGGTTTAGAGTTTCAAATACATGTATCCCTATAGGAGAAAACAGAGTGAAACCTAAAAATGAAAACGGTTACTGCAAACGAACGGTTTAACTTAGAAGAACGAAATTTGGTGAGCCAATTGGTTTTGGTGTACTGATCATTACCTTAAAGAATCGTCAAGATTGGGTGAAAAAATGTTTGCTGAGATTTCAGGCAACTCGTAGCCCAATCATCAAAATTGGGCTACATCAACAGCAAACAAGAGATAGAACTTGAAACTGCTTTATTGTGTCAAGTTTCAAAGAGCTAGCACAAACCGTGTTTGATTTAGAGTTCCAAATACATGTATCCCTATAGGAGAAAAGAGAGTGAAACCTAAAAATGAAAACGGTTACTGCAAACGAACGGTTTAACCTAGAAGAACGAAATTTGGTGAGCCAAGTGGTTTTGGTGTACTGATCATTACCTGAAAGAATCATCAAGATTGGGTGAAAAAATGTTTGCTGAGATTTAAGGCAACTTGTAGTTTTTTGGAAGCTTGGCAACCCCTTTCCATGAAAGGGATTTTCGCCAGTCTCTGCTTAGAGCTACATCAACAGCAAACAAACCATAGAGATAGAACTTGAAACTGCTTTATTGTGTCAAGTTTCAAAGAGCTAGCACACTCCGTATTTGATTTAGAGTTCCAAATACATATATCCCTATAGGAGAAAACAGAGTGAAACCTAAAAATGAAAACTGTTACTGCAAACGAACGGTTTAACCCAGAAGAACGAAATTTGGTGAGCCTAGTGGTTTTGGTGTAGTGATCATTACCTGAAAGAATCATCAAGATTGGGTGAAAAAATGTTTGCTGAGATTTCAGGCAACTCGTAGTTTTTTGGAAGCTTGGCAAACCCTCTCCATGAAAGTGATTTTCGCCAGTCTCTGCTTAGGGCTACATCAACAGCTAACAAAGCATAGAGATAGAACTTGAAACTGGTTTATTGTGTCAAGTTTCAAAGAGCTAGCACAAACCGTGTTTGATTTAGAGTTCCAAATACATGTATCCCTATAGGAGAAAACAGAGTGAAACCTAAAAATGAAAACGGTTACTGCAAACGAACGGTTTAACCTAGAAGAACGAAATTTGGTGAGCCAAGTGGTTTTGGTGTACTGATCATTACCTGAAAGAATTATCAAGATTGGGTGAAAAAATGTTTGCTGAGATTTCAGGCAACTCGTAGTTTTTTGGAAGCTTGGCAACCCCTTTCCGTGAAAGGGATTTTCGCCAGTCTCTGCTTAGGGCTAAATCAACAGCAAACAAAGCATAGAGATAGAACTTGAAACAGCTTTATTGTGTCAAGTTTCAAAGAGCTAACACAAACCGTGTTTGATTTAGAGTTCCAAATACATGTATCCCTATAGGAGAAAACAGAGTGAAACCTAAAAATGAAAACGGTTACTGCAAACGAAAGGTTTAACCTAGAAGAACGAAATATGGTGAGCCAAGTGGTTTTGGTGTACTGATCATTCCCTGAAAGAATCATCAAGATTGGGTGAAAAAATGTTTGCTGAGATTTCAGGCAACTCGTAGTTTTTTGGAAGCTTGGCAACCCCTTTCCATGAAAGTGAGTTTTGCCAGTCTCTACTTAGGGCTACATCAACAGCAAACAAACCATAGAGATAGAACTTGAAACTGGTTTATTGTGTCAAGTTTCAAAGAGCTAGCACAAACCGTATTTGATTTAGAGTTCCAAATACATGTATCCCAATAGGAGAAAACAGAGTAAAACCTAAAAATGAAAACGGTTACTGCAAACGAATGGTTTAACGTAGAAGAACGAAATTTGGTGAGCCAAGTGGTTTTGGTGTACTGATCATTACCTGAAAGAATCATCAAGATTGGGTGAAAAAATGTTTGCTGAGATTTCAAGCAACTAGTGGTTTTTTGGAAGCTTGGCAACCCCTTTCCATGAAAGTGATTTTCGCCAGTCTCTGCTTAGGGCTACATCAACAGTAAACAAAGCATAGAGAGAGAACTTGAAACTGCTTTATTGTGTCAAGTTTCAAAGAGCTAGCACAAACCGTGTTTGATTTAGAGTTCCAAATACATGTACCCCTATAGGAGAAAACAGAGTAAAACCTAAAAATGAAAACGGTTACTGCAAACGAATGGTTTAACGTAGAAGAACGAAATTTGGTGAGCCAAGTGGTTTTGGTGTACTGATCATTACCTGAAAGAATCATCAAGATTGGGTGAAAAAATGTTTGCTGAGATTTCAGGCAACTCGTAGTTTTTTGGAAGCTTCGCAACCCCTTTCCATGAAAGTGATTTTCGCCAGTCTCTGCTTAGGGCTACATCAACAGCAAACAAAGCATAGAGATAGAACTTGAAACTACTTTATTGTGTCAAGTTTCAAAGAGCTAGCACAAACCGTGTTTGATTTAGAGTTCCAAATACATGTATCCCTATAGGAGAAAACAGAGTGAAACCTAAAAATGAAAACGGTTACTGCAAACGAACGGTTTAACCTAGAAGAACGAAATTTGGTGAGCCAAGTGGTTTTGGTGTACTGATCATTACCTGAAAGAATCATCAAGATTGGGTGAAAAAATGTTTGCTGAGATTTCAGGCAACTCGTAGTTTTTTGGAAGCTTGGCAACCCCTTTCCATGAAAGTGATTTTTGCCAGTCTCTCCTTAGGGCTACATCAACAGCAAACAAACCATAGAGATAGAACTTGAAACTGGTTTATTGTGTCAAGTTTCAAAGAGCTAGCACAAACCGTATTTGATTTAGAGTTCCAAATACATGTATCCCAATAGGAGAAAACAGAGTAAAACCTAAAAATGAAAACGGTTACTGCAAACGAATGGTTTAACGTAGAAGAACGAAATTTGGTGAGCCAAGTGGTTTTGGTGTACTGATCATTACCTGAAAGAATCATCAAGATTGGGTGAAAAAATGTTTGCTGAGATTTCAGGCAACTCCTCGTTTTTTGGAAGCTTGGCAACCCCTTTCCATGAAAGTGATTTTCGCCAGTCTCTGCTTAGGGCTACATCAACAGCAAACAAAGCATAGAGATAGAACTGGAAACTGCTTTATTGTGTCAAGTTTCAAAGAGCTAGCACAAACCGTGTTTGATTTAGAGTTCCAAATACATGTATCCCTATAAGAGAAAACAGAGTGAAACCTAAAAAGGAAAACGGTTACTGCAAACGAACGGTTTAACCTAGAAGAACGATATTTGGTGAGCCAAGTGGTTTTGGTGTACTGATCATTACCTGAAAGAAACATCAAGATTGGGTGAAAAAATGTTTGCTGAGATTTCAGGCAACTCCTCGTTTTTTGGAAGCTTGGCAACCCCTTTCCGTGAAAGGGATTTTCGCCAGTCTCTGCTTAGGGCTACATCAACAGCAAACAAAGCATAGAGATAGAACATGAAACTGCTTTATTGTGTCAAGTTTCAAAGAGCTAGCAAAAACCGTGTTTGATTTAGAGTTCCAAATACATGTATCCCTATAGGAGAAAACAGAGGGAAACCTAAAAACGAAAATGGTTACTGCAAACAAACGGTATAACCTAGAAGAACAAAATTTGGTGAGCCAAGTGGTTTTGGTGTACTGATCATTACCTGAAAGAATCATCAAGATTGGGTGAAAAAATGTTTGCTGAGATTTCAAGCAACTAGTGGTTTTTTGGAAGCTTGGCAACCCCTTTCCATGAAAGTGATTTTCGCCAGTCTCTGCTTAGGGCTACATCAACAGTAAACAAAGCATAGAGAGAGAACTTGAAACTGCTTTATTGTGTCAAGTTTCAAAGAGCTAGCACAAACCGTGTTTGATTTAGAGTTCCAAATACATGTACCCCTATAGGAGAAAACAGAGAGAAACCTAAAAATGAAAACGGTTAGGGCAAACGAACGGTTTAACCTAGAAGAACGATATTTGGTGAGCCAAGTGGTCTTGGTGTACTGATCATTACCTGAAAGAATCATCAAGATTGGGTGAAAAAATGTTAGCTGAGATTTCAGGCAACTCGTAGTTTTTTGGAAGCTTGGCAACCCCTCTCCATGAAAGTGATTTTCGCCAGTCTCTGCTTAGGGCTACATCAACAGCTAACAAAGCATAGAGATAGAACTTGAAACTGGTTTATTGTGTCAAGTTTCAAAGAGCTAGCACAAACCGTGTTTGATTTAGAGTTCCAAATACATGTATCCCTATAGGAGAAAACAGAGTGAAACCTAAAAATGAAAACGGTTACTGCAAACGAACGGTTTAAACTAGAAGAACGAAATTTGGTGAGCCAGGTGGTTTTGGTGTACTGATCATTACCTGAAAGAATCATCAAGATTGGGTGAAAAAATGTTTGCTGAGATTTCAGGCAACTCGTAGTTTTTTGGAAGCTTGGCAACCCCTTTCCGTGAAAGGGATTTTCGCCAGTCTCTGCTTAGGGCTACATCAACAGCAAACAAAGCATAGAGATAGAACTTGAAACAGCTTTATTGTGTCAAGTTTCAAAGAGCTAACACAAACCGTGTTTGATTTAGAGTTCCAAATACATGTATCCCTATAGGAGAAAACAGAGTGAAACCTAAAAATGAAAACGGTTACTGCAAACGAAAGGTTTAACCTAGAAGAACGAAATATGGTGAGCCAAGTGGTTTTGGTGTACTGATCATTACCTGAAAGAATCATCAAGATTGGGTGAAAAAATGTTTGCTGAGATTTCAGGCAACTCGTAGTTTTTTGGAAGCTTGGCAACCCCTTTCCATGAAAGTGAGTTTTGCCAGTCTCTACTTAGGGCTACATCAACAGCAAACAAACCATAGAGATAGAACTTGAAACTGGTTTATTGTGTCAAGTTTCAAAGAGCTAGCACAAACCGTATTTGATTTAGAGTTCCAAATACATGTATCCCAATAGGAGAAAACAGAGTAAAACCTAAAAATGAAAACGGTTACTGCAAACGAATGGTTTAACGTAGAAGAACGAAATTTGGTGAGCCAAGTGGTTTTGGTGTACTGATCATTACCTGAAAGAATCATCAAGATTGGGTGAAAAAATGTTTGCTGAGATTTCAGGCAACTCGTAGTTTTTTGGAAGCTTGGCAACCCCTTTCCATGAAAGGGATTTTCGCCAGTCTCTGCTTAGGGCTACATCAACAGCAAACAAACCATAGAGATAGAACTTGAAACTGCTTTATTGTGTCAAGTTTCAAAGAGCTAGCACAAACCGTATTTGATTTAGAGTTCCAAATAGATGTATCCCTATAGGAGAAAACAGAGTAAAACCTGAAAATGAAAACGGTTACTGCAAACGAATGGTTTAACGTAGAAGAACGAAATTTGGTGAGCCAAGTGGTTTTGGTGTACTGATCATTACCTGAAAGAATCATCAAGATTGGGTGAAAAAATGTTTGCTGAGATTTCAGGCAACTCGTAGTTTTTTGGAAGCTTCGCAACCCCTTTCCATGAAACTGATTTTCGCCAGTCTCTGCTTAGGGCTACATCAACAGCAAACAAAGCATAGAGATAGAACTTGAAACTACTTTATTGTGTCAAGTTTCAAAGAGCTAGCACAAACCGTGTTTGATTTAGAGTTCCAAATACATGTATCCCTATAGGAGAAAACAGAGTGAAACCTAAAAATGAAAACGGTTACTGCAAACGAACGGTTTAACCTAGAAGAACGAAATTTGGTGAGCCAAGTGGTTTTGGTGTACTGATCATTACCTGAAAGAATCATCAAGATTGGGTGAAAAAATGTTTGCTGAGATTTCAGGCAACTCGTAGTTTTTTGGAAGCTTGGCAACCCCTTTCCATGAAAGTGATTTTTGCCAGTCTCTCCTTAGGGCTACATCAACAGCAAACAAACCATAGAGATAGAACTTGAAACTGGTTTATTGTGTCAAGTTTCAAAGAGCTAGCACAAACCGTATTTGATTTAGAGTTCCAAATACATGTATCCCAATAGGAGAAAAGAGAGTAAAACCTAAAAATGAAAACGGTTACTGCAAACGAATGGTTTAACGTAGAAGAACGAAATTTGGTGAGCCAAGTGGTTTTGGTGTACTGATCATTACCTGAAAGAATCATCAAGATTGGGTGAAAAAATGTTTGCTGAGATTTCAGGCAACTCCTCGTTTTTTGGAAGCTTGGCAACCCCTTTCCATGAAAGTGATTTTCGCCAGTCTCTGCTTAGGGCTACATCAACAGCAAACAAAGCATAGAGATAGAACTGGAAACTGCTTTATTGTGTCAAGTTTCAAAGAGCTAGCACAAACCGTGTTTGATTTAGAGTTCCAAATACATGTATCCCTATAAGAGAAAACAGAGTGAAACCTAAAAAGGAAAACGGTTACTGCAAACGAACGGTTTAACCTAGAAGAACGATATTTGGTGAGCCAAGTGGTTTTGGTGTACTGATCATTACCTGAAAGAAACATCAAGATTGGGTGAAAAAATGTTTGCTGAGATTTCAGGCAACTCGTAGTTTTTTGGAAGCTTGGCAACCCCTTACCGTGAAAGGGATTTTCGCCACGCTCTGCTTTGGGCTACATCAACAGCAAACAAAGCATAGAGATAGAACTTGAAACAGCTTTATTGTGTCAAGTTTCAAAGAGCTAGCACAAACCGTGTTTGATTTAGAGTTCCAAATACATGTATCCCTATAGGAGAAAACAGAGTGAAACCTAAAAATGAAAACGGTTACTGCAAACGAACGGTTTAACCTAGAAGAACGAAATTTGGTGAGCCAAGTGGTTTTGGTGTACTGATCATTACCTGAAAGAATCATCAAGATTGGGTGAAAAAATGTTTGCTGAGATTTCAGGCAACTCGTAGTTTTTTGGAAGCTTGGCAACCCCTTTCCATGAAAGTGATTTTTGCCAGTCTCTACTTAGGGCTACATCAACAGCAAACAAACCATAGAGATAGAACTTGAAACTGGTTTATTGTGTCAAGTTTCAAAGAGCTAGCACAAACCGTATTTGATTTAGAGTTCCAAACATGTATCCCAATAGGAGAAAACAGAGTAAAACCTAAAAATGAAAACGGTTACTGCAAACGAATGGTTTAACGTAGAAGAACGAAATTTGGTGAGCCAAGTGGTTTTGGTGTACTGATCATTACCTGAAAGAATCATCAAGATTGGGTGAAAAAATGTTTGCTGAGATTTCAGGCAACTCCTCGTTTTTTGGAAGCTTGGCAACCCCTTTCCATGAAAGGGATTTTCGCCAGTCTCTGCTTAGGGCTACATCAACAGCAAACAAAGCATAGAGATAGAACTGGAAACTGCTTTATTGTGTCAAGTTTCAAAGAGCTAGCACAAACCGTGTTTGATTTAGAGTTCCAAATACATGTATCCCTATAAGAGAAAACAGAGTGAAACCTAAAAAGGAAAACGGTTACTGCAAACGAACGGTTTAACCTAGAAGAACGATATTTGGTGAGCCAAGTGGTTTTGGTGTACTGATCATTACCTGAAAGAAACATCAAGATTGGGTGAAAAAATGTTTGCTGAGATTTCAGGCAACTCCTCGTTTTTTGGAAGCTTGGCAACCCCTTTCCGTGAAAGGGATTTTCGCCAGTCTCTGCTTAGGGCTACATCAACAGCAAACAAAGCATAGAGATAGAACATGAAACTGCTTTATTGTGTCAAGTTTCAAAGAGCTAGCAAAAACCGTGTTTGATTTAGAGTTCCAAATACATGTATCCCTATAGGAGAAAACAGAGGGAAACCTAAAAACGAAAATGGTTACTGCAAACAAACGGTATAACCTAGAAGAACAAAATTTGGTGAGCCAAGTGGTTTTGGTGTACTGACCATTACCTGAAAGAATCATCAAGATTGGGTGAAAAAATGTTTGCTGAGATTTCAAGCAACTAGTGGTTTTTTGGAAGCTTGGCAACCCCTTTCCATGAAAGTGATTTTCGCCAGTCTCTGCTTAGGGCTACATCAACAGTAAACAAAGCATAGAGAGAGAACTTGAAACTGCTTTATTGTGTCAAGTTTCAAAGAGCTAGCACAAACCGTGTTTGATTTAGAGTTCCAAATACATGTACCCCTATAGGAGAAAACAGAGAGAAACCTAAAAATGAAAACGGTTAGGGCAAACGAACGGTTTAACCTAGAAGAACGATATTTGGTGAGCCAAGTGGTCTTGGTGTACTGATCATTACCTGAAAGAATCATCAAGATTGGGTGAAAAAATGTTTGCTGAGATTTTAGGCAACTCCTAGTTTTTTGGAAGCTTGGCAACCCCTTTCCGTGGAAGGGATTTTCGCCAGTCTCTGCTTAGGGCTACATCAACAGCAACAAAGCATAGAGATAGAACATGAAACTGCTTTATTGTGTCAAGTTTCAAAGAGCTAGCAAAAACCGTGTTTGATTTAGAGTTCCAAATACATGTATCCCTATAGGAGAAAACAGAGAGAAACCTAAAAATGAAAACGGTTAGGGCAAACGAACGGTTTAACCTAGAAGAACGATATTTGGTGAGCCAAGTGGTCTTGGTGTACTGATCATTACCTGAAAGAATCATCAAGATTGGGTGAAAAAATGTTTGCTGAGATTTTAGGCAACTCCTAGTTTTTTGGAAGCTTGGCAACCCCTTTCCGTGGAAGGGATTTTCGCCAGTCTCTGCTTAGGGCTACATCAACAGCAAACAAAGCATAGAGATAGAACATGAAACTGCTTTATTGTGTCAAGTTTCAAAGAGCTAGCAAAAACCGTGTTTGATTTAGAGTTCCAAATACATGTATCCCTATAAGAGAAAACAGAGGGAAACCTAAAAATGAAAACGGTTACTGCAAACAAACGGTATAACCTAGAAGAACAAAATTTGGTGAGCCAAGTGGTTTTGGTGTACTGATCATTACCTGAAAGAATCATCAAAATTGGGTGAAAAAATGTTTGCTGAGATTTCAGGCAACTCGTAGTTTTTTGGAAGCTTGGCAACCCCTATCCATGTAAGGGATTTTCGCCAGTCTCTGCTTAGGGCTACATCAACAGCAAACAAAGCATAGAGATAGAACTTGAAACTGCTTTATTGTGTCAAGTTTCAAAGAGCTAGCACAAACCGTGTTTGATTTAGAATTTCAAATACATGTATACCTACAGGAGAAAACAGAGTGAAACCTAAAAATGAAAATGGTTACTGCAAACGAACGGTTTAACCTAGAAGAACGAAATTTGGTGAGCCAAGTGGTTTTCGTGTACTGATCATTACCTGAAAGAATCATCAAGATTGGGTGAAAAAATGTTTGCTGAGATTTAAGGGAACTCGTAGTTTTTTGGAAGCTTGGCAACCCCTTTCCATGAAAGGGATTTTCGCCAGTCTCTGCTTAGGGCTACATCAACAGCAAACAAAGCATAGAGATAGAACTTGAAACTGCTTTATTGTGTCAAGTTTCAAAGAGCTAGCACAAACATTGTTTGATTTAGAGTTCCAAATACATGTATCCCTATAGGGAAAACAGAGTGAAACCTAAAAATGAAAACGGTTACTGCAAACGAACGGTTTAACCTAGAAAAACGAATTTGGTCAGCCAGGTGGTTTTGGTGTACTGATCATTACCTGAAAGAATCATCAAGATTGGGTGAAAAAATGTTTGCTGAGATTTCAGGCAACTCGTAGTTTTTTGGAAGCTTGGCAACCCCTTTCCATGAAAGTGATTTTCGCCAGTCTCTGCTTAGGGCTACATCAACAGCTAACAAAGCTTAGAGATAGAACGTGAAATTTCTTTATTGTGTCAAGTTTCAAAGAGCTAGAACAAACCGTGTTTGATTTAGAGTTCCAAATACATGTATCTCTATAGAAGAAAACGGAGGGAAACCTAGAAAAGGAAAACGGTTACTACAAATGAACGGTTTAACCTAGAAGAACGAAATTTGGTGAGCCAAGTGGTTTTGGTGTACTGATCATTACCTGAAAGAATCATCAAGATTGGTTGAGAAAATATTTGCTGAGATTTCAGGCAACTCGTAGTTTTTTCGAAGCTTGTCAACCCCTTTCCATGAAAGTGATTTTCGCCAGTCTCTGCTTAGGGCTACATCAACAGCAAACAAAGCATAGAGATAGAACTTGAAACTGCTTTATTGTGTCAAGATTCAAAGAGCTAGCACAAACCGTGTTTGATTTAGTGTTCCAAATACATGTATCCTTATAGGAGAAAACAGAGTGAAATCTGAAAATGAAAATGGTTACTGCAAATGAACGGTTTAACCTAGAAGAACGAAATTTGGTGAGCCAAGTGGATTCTGTGTACTGATCATTACCTTAAATAATCATCAAGATTGGGTGAAAAAATGTTTGCTGAGATTTCAGGAAACTCGTAGTTTTTTAGAAGCTTGGCAACCCCTTTCCATGAAAGTGATTTTCGCCAGTCTCTGCTTAGGGCTACATCAACAGCAAACAAACCATAGAGATAGAACTGGAAACTGCTTTATTGTGTCAAGTTTCAAAGTGCTAGCATAAACTGTGTTTGATTTAGAGTTCCAAATACATGTATCCCTATAGGAGAAAACAGAGTGAAACCTAAAAATGAAAACGGTTACTGCAAACGAACGGTTTAACCTAGAAGAACGAAATTTGGTGAGCCAAGTGGTTTTTGTGTACTGATCATTACCTGAAAGAATCATCAAGATTGGGTGAAAAAATGTTTGCTGAGATTTCAGGCAACTCGTAGTTTTTTGGAAGCTTGGCAACCCCTTTCCATGAAAGTGATTTTCGCCAGTCTCTGCTTAGGGCTACATCAACAGCAAACAAAGCATAGAGATGGAACTTGAAACTGCTTTATTGTGTCAAGTTTCAAAGAGCTAGCACAAACCGTGTTTGATTTAGAGTTCCAAATACATGTATCCCTATAGAAGAAAACAGAGTTAAACCTAAAAATGAAAACGGTTATTGCAAACGAACGGTTTAACCTAGAAGAACGAAATTTGGTGAGCCAAGTGGTTTTGGTGTACTGATCATTACCTGAGAGAATCATCAAGATTGGGTGAGAAAATGTTTGCTGAGATTTCAGGCAACTCGTAGTTTTTTCGAAGCTTGGCATCCCCTTTCCATGAAAGTGATTTTCGCCAGTCTCTGCTTAGGGCTACATCAACAGCAAACAAAGCATAGAGATAGAACTTGAAACTGCTTTATTGTGTCAATTTCAAAGAGCTAGCACAAACCGTGTTTGATTTAGAGTTCCAAATACATGTATCCCTATAGAAGAAAACAGAGTTAAACCTAAAAATGAAAACGGTTATTGCAAACGAACGGTTTAAACTAGAAGAACGAAATTTGGTGAGCCAAGTGGTTTTGGTGTACTGATCATTACCTGAGAGAATCATCAAGATTGGGTGAGAAAATGTATGCTGAGATTTCAGGCAACTCGTAGTTTTTTCGAAGCTTGGCAACCCCTTTCCATGAAAGTGATTTTCGCCAGTCTCTGCTTAGGGCTACATCAACAGCAAACAAAGCATAGAGATAGAACTTGAATCTGCTTTATTGTGTCAAGTTTCAAAGAGCTAGCACAAACCGTGTTTGATTTAGAGTTCCAAATACATGTATCCCTATAGGAGAAAACAGAGTGAAACCTAAAAATGAAAACGGTTACTGCAAACGAACGGTTTAACCTAGAAGAACGAAATTTGTTGAGCCAAGTGGATTCTGTGTACTGATCATTACCTGAAAGAATCATCAAGATTGGGTGAAAAAATGTTTGCTGAGATTTCAGGCAACTCGTAGTTTTTTGGAAGCTTGGCAACCCCTTTGAATATAAGGGATTTTCGCCAGTCTCTGCTTAGGGCTACATCAACAGCAAACAAACAATAGAGACAGAACTTGAAACTGCTTTATTGTGCCAAGTTTTAAAGAGCTAGCACAAACATTATTTGATTTAGAGTTCCAAATACATGTATCCCTATAGGAGAAAACAGAGTGAAACCTAAAATTGAAAACGTTTACTGCAAACGAACTGTTTCACCTAGAAGAACGAAATTTGGAGAGCCAAGTGGTTTTGGTGTACTGATTATTACCTGAAAGAATCATCAAGATTGGGTGGGAAAATGTGTGCTGAGATTTCTGGAAACTCGTAGTTTTTTGGAAGCTTGGCAACCCCTTTCCATGAAAGTGATTTTTGCCAGTGTCTGCTTAGGGCTACATCAACAGCAAACAAAGCATAGAGATAGAACTTAAAACTGCTTTATTGTGTCAAATTTCAAAGAGCTAGCACAAACCGTGTTTGATTTAGAGTTCCAAATACATGTATCCCTATAGGAGAAAACAGAGTGAAACAAAAAATGAAAACAGTTACTGCAAACGAACGGTTTAACCTAGAAGAACGAAATTTGGTGAGCCAAGTGGTTTTGGTGTACTGATCATTACCTGAAAGAATCATCAAGATTGGGTGAGAAAATGTTTGCTGATATTTCAGGCAACTCGTACTTTTTTCGAAGCTTGGCAACCCCTTTCCATGAAAGTGATTTTCGCCAGTCTCTGCTTAGGGCTACATCAACAGCAAACAAAGCATAGAGATAGAAGTTGAATCTGCTTTATTGTGTCAAGTTTCAAAGAGCTAGCACAAACCGTGTTTGATTTAGAGATCCAAATACATGTATCCCTATAGGAGAAAACAGAGTGAAACCTAAAAATGAAAACGGTTACTGCAAACGAACGGTTTAACCTAGAAGAACGAAATTTGGTGAGCCAAATGGATTCTGTGTACTGATCATTACCTGAAAGAATCATCAAGATTGGGTGAAAAAATGTTTGCTGAGATTTCAGTAAACTCGTAGTTTTTTTGGAAGCTTGGCAACTCCTTTCAATATAAGGGATTTTCGCCAGTCTCTGCTTAGGGCTACATCAACAGCAAACAAACAATAGAGACAGAACTTGAAACTGCTTTATTGTGCCAAGTTTTAAAGAGCTAGCACAAACCGTGTTTGATTTAGAGTTCCAAATACATGTATCCCTATAGGAGAAAACAGAGTGAAACCTAAAAATGAAAACGGTTACTGCAAACCAACGGTTTAACCTAGAAGAACGAAATTTCGAGAGCCAAGTGGTTTTGGTGTACTGATTATTACTTGAAAGAATCATCAAGATTGGGGTTAAAATGTTTGCTGAGATTTCAGGAAACTCGTAGTTTTTTGGAAGCTTGGCAACCCCTTTCCATGAAAGTGATTTTTGCCAGTGTCTGCTTAGGGCTACATCAACAGCAAACAAAGCATAGAGATAGAACTTAAAACTGCTTTATTGTGTCAAGTTTCAAAGAGCTAGCACAAACCGTGTTTGATTTAGAGTTCCAAATACATGTATCCCTATAGGAGAAAACGGAGTGAAACCTAAAAATGAAAACGGTTACTGCAAACGAACGGTTTAACTGAGAAGAACGAAATTTGGTGAGTCAATTGGTTTTGGTGTACTGATCATTACCTTAAAAAATCGTCAAGATTGGGTGAAAAAATGTTTGCTGAGATTTCAGGCAACTCGTAGCCCAATCATCAAAATTGGGCTACATCAACAGCAAACAAGAGATACAACTTGAAACTGCTTTATTGTGTCAAGTTTCAAAGAGCTAGCACAAACCGTGTTTGATTTAGAGTTCCAAATACATGTATCCCTATAGGAGAAAAGAGAGTGAAACCTAAAAATGAAAACGGTTACTGCAAACGAACGGTTTAACCTAGAAGAACGAAATTTGGTGAGCCAAGTGGTTTTGGTGTACTGATCATTACCTGAAAGAATCATCAAGATTGGGTGAAAAAATGTTTGCTGAGATTTAAGGCAACTCGTAGTTTTTTGGAAGCTTGGCAACCCCTTTCCATGAAAGGGATTTTCGCCAGTCTCTGCTTAGAGCTACATCAACAGCAAACAAACCATAGAGATAGAACTTGAAACTGCTTTATTGTGTCAAGTTTCAAAGAGCTAGCACACTCCGTATTTGATTTAGAGTTCCAAATACATATATCCCTATAGGAGAAAACAGAGTGAAACCTAAAAATGAAAACTGTTACTGCAAACGAACGGTTTAACGTAGAAGAACGAAATTTGGTGAGCCTAGTGGTTTTGGTGTAGTGATCATTACCTGAAAGAATCATCAAGATTGGGTGAAAAAATGTTTGCTGAGATTTCAGGCAACTCGTAGTTTTTTGGAAGCTTGGCAACCCCTCTCCATGAAAGTGATTTTCGCCAGTCTCTGCTTAGGGATACATCAACAGCTAACAAAGCATAGAGATAGAACTTGAAACTGGTTTATTGTGTCAAGTTTCAAAGAGCTAGCACAAACCGTGTTTGATTTAGAGTTCCAAATACATGTATCCCTATAGGAGAAAACAGAGTGAAACCTAAAAATGAAAACGGTTACTGCAAACGAACGGATTAAACTAGAAGAACGAAATTTGGTGAGCCAAGTGGTTTTGGTGTACTGATCATTACCTGAAAGAATCATCAAGATTGGGTGAAAAAATGTTTGCTGAGATTTCAGGCAACTCGTAGTTTTTTGGAAGCTTGGCAACCCCTTTCCGTGAAAGGGATTTTCGCCAGTCTCTGCTTAGGGCTACATCAACAGCAAACAAAGCATAGAGATAGAACTTGAAACAGCTTTATAGTGTCAAGTTTCAAAGAGCTAACACAAACCGTGTTTGATTTAGAGTTCCAAATACATGTATCCCTATAGGAGAAAACAGAGTGAAACCTAAAAATGAAAACGGTTACTGCAAACGAACGGTTTAACCTAGAAGAACGAAATATGGTGAGCCAAGTGGTTTTGGTGTACTGATCATTAACTGAAAGAATCATCAAGATTGGGTGAAAAAATGTTTGCTGAGATTTCAGGCAACTCGTAGTTTTTTGGAAGCTTGGCAACCCCTTTCCATGAAAGTGATTTTTGCCAGTCTCTACTTAGGGCTACATCAACAGCAAACAAACCATAGAGATAGAACTTGAAACTGGTTTATTGTGTCAAGTTTCAAAGAGCTAGCACAAACCGTATTTGATTTAGAGTTCCAAATAAATGTATCCCAATAGGAGAAAACAGAGTGAAACCTAAATATGAAAACGGTTACTGCAAACGAATGGTTTAACGTAGAAGAACGAAATTTGGTGAGCCAAGTGGTTTTGGTGTACTGATCATTACCTGAAAGAATCATCAAGATTGGGTGAAAAAATGTTGCTGAGATTTCAGGCAACTCGTAGTTTTTTGGAAGCTTCGCAACCCCTTTCCATGAAAGTGATTTTCGCCAGTCTCTGCTTAAGGCTACATCAACAGCAAACAAAGCATAGAGATAGAACTTGAAACTACTTTATTGTGTCAAGTTTCAAAGAGCTAGCGCAAACCGTGTTTGATTTAGAGTTGCAAATACATGTATCCCTATAGGAGAAAACAGAGTGAAACCTAAAAATGAGAACGGTTACTGCAAACGAATGGTTTAACCTTGAGGAACGAAATTTGGTGAGCCAAGTGGTTTTGGTGTACTGATCATTACCTGAAAGAATCATCAAGATTGGGTGAAAAAATGTTTGCTGAGATTTCAGGCAACTCGTAGTTTTTTGGAAGCTTGGCAACCCCTTTCCATGAAAGTGATTTTCGCCAGTCTCTGCTTAGGGCTACATCAACAGCAAACAAAGCATAGAGATAGAACTTGAAACTGCTTTATTGTGTCAAGTTTCAAAGAGCTAGCACAAACCGTGTTTGATTTAGAGTTCCAAATACATGTATCCCTATTGGAGAAAACAGAGTGAAACCTAAAAATGAAAATGGTTACTGCAAACGAACGGTTTAACCTAGAAGAACGAAATTTGGTGAGCCAAGTGGTTTTGGTGTACTGATCATTACCTGAAAGAATCATCAAGATTGGGTGAAAAAATGTTTGCTGAGATTTCAGGAAACACGTACTTTTTTGGAAGCTTGGCAACCCCTTTCCATGTAAGGGATTTTCGCCAGTCTCTGCTTAGGGCTACATCAACAGCAAACAAACCATAGAGATAGAACTTGAAACTGCTTTATTGTGTCAAGTTTCAAAGAGTTAGCACAAACCGTATTTGATTTAGAGTTCCAAATACATGTATCCCTATAGGAGAAAACAGAGTGAAACCTAAAAATGAAAACGGTTTACTGCAAACGAACGGTTTAACTTAGAAGAACGAAATTTGGTGAGCCAATTGGTTTTGGTGTACTGATCATTACCTTAAAGAATCGTCAAGATTGGGTGAAAAAATGTTTGCTGAGATTTCAGGCAACTCGTAGCCCAATCATCAAAATTGGGCTACATCAACAGCAAACAAGAGATAGAACTTGAAACTGCTTTATTGTGTCAAGTTTCAAAGAGCTAGGACAAACCGTGTTTGATTTAGAGTTCCAAATACATGTATCCCTATAGGAGAAAAGAGAGTGAAACCTAAAAATGAAAACGGTTACTGCAAACGAACGGTTTAACCTAGAAGAACGAAATTTGGTGAGCCAAGTGGTTTTGGTGTACTGATCATTACCTGAAAGAATCATCAAGATTGGGTGAAAAAATGTTTGCTGAGATTTAAGGCAACTCGTAGTTTTTTGGAAGCTTGGCAACCCCTTTCCATGAAAGGGATTTTCGCCAGTCTCTGCTTAGAGCTACATCAACAGCAAACAAACCATAGAGATAGAACTTGAAACTACTTTATTGTGTCAAGTTTCAAAGAGCTAGCACACTCCGTATTTGATTTAGAGTTCCAAATACATATATCCCTATAGGAGAAAACAGAGTGAAAACTAAAAATGAAAACTGTTACTGCAAACGAACCGGTTTAACGTAGAAGAACGAAATTTGGTGAGCCTAGTGGTTTTGGTGTAGTGATCATTACCTGAAAGAATCATCAAGATTGGGTGAAAAAATGTTTGCTGAGATTTCAGGCAACTCGTAGTTTTTTGGAAGCTTGGCAACCCCTCTCCATGAAAGTGATTTTCGCCAGTCTCTGCTTAGGGCTACATCAACAGCTAACAATGCATAGAGATAGAACTTGAAACTGGTTTATTGTGTCAATTTTCAAAGAGCTAGCACAAACCGTGTTTGATTTAGAGTTCCAAATACATGTATCCCTATAGGAGAAAACAGAGTGAAACCTAAAAATGAAAACGGTTACTGCAAACGAACGGTTTAACCTAGAAGAACGAAATTTGGTGATCCAAGTGGTTTTGGTGTACTGATCATTACCTGAAAGAATCATCAAGATTGGGTGAAAAAATGTTTGCTGAGATTTCAGGCAACTC
>NW_027524369.1:0-32766 GCF_052094955.1 Ictidomys tridecemlineatus
CTAGCTCTTTGAAACTTGACACAATAAAGCAGTTTCAAGTTCTATCTCTATGGTTTGTTTGCTGTTGATGTATCCCTAAGCAGAGACTGGCGAGAATCACTTTCATGGAAAGGGCCTGCCAAGCTTCCAAAAAACTACGAGTTGCCTGAAATCTCAGCACACACTTTTTTACCCAATCTTGATGAAACTTTCAGGTAATGATCAGTACACCAATCCCACTTGGCTCGCCAAATTTCGTTCTTCTAGGTTAAACCGTTCGTTGGCAGTAACCGGTTTCATTTTGAGGTTTCACTCTGTTTTCTCCTATAGGGATACATGTATTTGGAACTCTAAATCAAACACGGTTCGTGCTAGCTCTTTGAAACTTGACACAATAAAGCAGTTTCAAGTTCTATCTCTATGGTTTGTTTGCTGTTGATGTAGCCCTAAGCAGAGACTGGCGAGAATCACTTTCATGGAAAGGGCCTGCCAAGCTTCCAAAAAACTACGAGTTGCCTGAAATCTCAGCACACCCTTTTTCACCCAATCTTGATGAAACTTTCAGGTAATGATCAGTACACCAATCCCACTTGGCTCGCCAAATTTCGTTCTTCTAGGTTATACCATTTGTTGGCAGTAACCGGTTTCATTTTGAGGTTTCACTCTGTTTTCTCCTATAGGGATACATGTATTTGGAACTCTAAATCAAACACGGTTTGTGCTAGCTCTTTGAAACTTGACACAATAAAGCAGTTTCAAGTTCTATCTCTATGGTTTGTTTGCTGTTGATGTAGCCCTAAGCAGAGACTGGCGAGAATCACTTTCATGGAAAGGGCCTGCCAAGCTTCCAAAAAACTACGAGTTGCCCGAAATCTCAGCAAACACTTTTTTACAAAATCTTGATAAAACCTTCAGGTAATGATCAGTACACCAATCCCACTTGGCTCGCCTAATTTCCTTCTTCTAGGTTAAACCGTTCGTTGGCAGTAACCGGTTTCATTTTGAGGTTTCACTCTGTTTTCTCCTATAGGGATACATGTATTTGGAACTCTAAATCAAACACGGTTTGTGCTAGCTCTTTGAAACTTGACACAATAAAGCAGTTTCAAGTTCTATCTCTATGGTTTGTTTGCTGTTGATGTAGCCCTAAGCAGAGACTGGTGAGAATCACTTTCATGGAAAGGGCCTGCCAAGCTTCCAAAAAACTATGAGTTGCCCGAAATCTCAGCACACACTTTTTCACCCAATCTTGATGAAACTTTCAGGTAATGATCAGTACACCAATCCCACTTGGCTCGCCAAATTTCGATCTTCTAGGTTAAACCGTTCGTTGGCAGTAACCGGTTTCATTTTGAGGTTTCACTCTGTTTTCTCCTATAGGGATACATGTATTTGGAACTCTAAATCAAACACGGTTTGTGCTAGCTCTTTGAAACTTGACACAATAAAGCAGTTTCAAGTTCTATCTCTATGGTTTGTTTGCTGTTGATGTAGCCCTAAGCAGAGAGTGGCGAGAATCACTTTCATGGAAAGGGCCTGCCAAGCTCCCCAAAAACTACTAGTTGCCTGAAATCTCAGCACACACTTTTTCACCCAACCTTGATGAAACTTTCAGGTAATGATCAGTACACCAATCCCACTTGGCTCGCCAAATTTCGTTCTTCTAGGTTAAACCGTTCGTTGGCAGTAACCGGTTTCATTTTGAGGTTTCACTCCGTTTTCTCCTATAGGGATACATGTATTTGGAACTCTAAATCAAACACGGTTTGTGCTAGCTCTTTGAAACTTGACACAATAAAGCAGTTTCAAGTTCTATCTCTATGGTTTGTTTGCTGTTGATGTAGCCCTAAGCAGAGACTGGCGAGAATCACTTTCATGGAAAGGTCCTGCCAAGCTTCCAAAAAACTATGAGTTGACCGAAATCTCAGCACACCCTTTTTCACCCAATCTTGATGAAACTTTCAGGTAATGATCAGTACACCAATCCCACTTGACTCGCCAAATTTCGTTCTTCTAAGTTAATCCGTTCGTTGGCAGTAACCGGTTTCATTTTGAGGTTTCACTCTGTTTTCTCCTATAGGGATACATGTATTTGGAACTCTAAATCAAACACGGTTTGTGCTAGCTCTTTGAAACTTGACACAATAAAGTAGTTTCAAGTTCTATCTCTATGGTTTGTTTGCTTTTGATGTAGCCCTAAGCAGAGACTGGCGAGAATCACTTTCATGGAAAGGGCCTGCCAAGCTTCCAAAAAACTATGAGTTGCCTGAAATCTCAGCACACACTTTTTCAATCAATCTTGATGAAACTTTCAGGTAATGATCAGTACACCAATCCCACTTGGCTCGCCAAATTTCGATCTTCTAGGTTAAACCGTTCGTTGGCAGTAACCGGTTTCATTTTGAGGTTTCACTCTGTTTTCTCCTATAGGGATACATGTATTTGGAACTCTAAATCAAACACGGTTTGTGCTAGCTCTTTGAAACTTGACACAATAAAGCAGTTTCAAGTTCTATCTCTATGGTTTGTTTGCTGTTGATTTAGCCCTAAGCAGAGACTGGCGAGAATGCTTTCATGGAAAGGGCCTGCCAAGCTTCCAAAAAACTACGAGTTGCCTGAAATCTCAGCACACACTTTTTCACCCAATCTTGATGAAACTTTCAGGTAATGATCAGTACACCAATCCCAGTTGGCTCACCAAATTTCGTTCTTCTAGGTTAAACCGTTCGTTGGCAGTAACCGGTTTCATTTTGAGGTTTCACTCTGTTTTCTCCTATAGGGATACATGTATTTGGAACTCTAAGTCAAACACGGTTTGTGCTAGCTCTTTGAAACTTGACACAATAAAGCAGGTTTCAAGTTCTATCTCTATGATTTGTTTGCTGTTGATGTAGCCCTAAGCAGAGACTGGCGAGAATCACTTTCATGGAAAGGGCCTGCCAAGCTTCCAAAAAACTACGATTTGCCTGAAATCTCAGCACACACTTTTTCACCCAATCTTGATGAAACTTTCAGGTAATGATCAGTACACCAATCCCACTTGGCTCGCCAAATTTCGTTCTTCTAGGTTAAACCGTTCGTGGCAGTAACCGATTTTATTTTGAGGTTTCACTCTGTTTTCTCCTATAGGGATACATGTATTTGGAACTCTAAATCAAACACGGTTTGTGCTAGCTCTTTGAAACTTGACACAATAAAGCAGTTTCAAGTTCTATCTCTATGGTTTGTTTGCTGTTGATGTAGCCCTAAGCAGAGACTGGCGAGAATCACTTTCATGGAAAGGGCCTGCCAAGCTTCCAAAAAACTACGAGTTGCCCGAAATCTCAGCAAACACTTTTTTACCCAATCTTGATAAAACCTTCAGGTAATGATCAGTACACCAATCCCACTTGGCTCGCCTAATTTCCTTCTTCTAGGTTAAACCGTTCGTTGGCAGTAACCGGTTTCATTTTGAGGTTTCACTCTGTTTTCTCCTATAGGGATACATGTATTTGGAACTCTAAATCAAACACGGTTTGTGCTAGCTCTTTGAAACTTGACACAATAAAGCAGTTTCAAGTTCTATCTCTATGGTTTGTTTGCTGTTGATGTAGCCCTAAGCAGAGACTGGTGAGAATCACTTTCATGGAAAGGGCCTGCCAAGCTTCCAAAAAACTACGAGTTGCCCGAAATCTCAGCACACACTTTTTCACCCAATCTTGATGAAACTTTCAGGTAATGATCAGTACACCAATCCCACTTCGCTCGCCAAATTTCGTTCTTCTAGGTTCAACCGTTCGTTGGCAGTAACCGGTTTCATTTTGAGGTTTCACTCTGTTTTCTCCTATAGGGATACATGTATTTGGAACTCTAAATCAAACACGGTTTGTGCTAGCTCTTTGAAACTTGACACAATAAAGCAGTTTCAAGTTCTATCTCTATGGTTTGTTTGCTGTTGATGTAGCCCTAAGCAGAGAGTGGCGAGAATCACTTTCATGGAAAGGGCCTGCCAAGCTCCCCAAAAACAACTAGTTGCCTGAAATCTCAGCACACACTTTTTCACCCAACCTTGATGAAACTTTCAGGTAATGATCAGTACACCAATCCCACTTGGCTCGCCAAATTTCGTTCTTCTAGGTTAAACCGTTCGTTGGCAGTAACCGGTTTTATTTTGAGGTTTCACTCCGTTGTCTCCTATAGGGATACATGTATTTGGAACTCTAAATCAAACACGGTTTGTGCTAGCTCTTTGTAACTTGACACAATAAAGCTGTTTCAAGTTCTATCTCTATGGTTTGTTTGCTGTTGATGTAGCCCTAAGCAGAGACTGGCGAGAATCACTTTCATGGAAAGGTCCTGCCAAGCTTCCAAAAAACTACGAGTTGACCGAAATCTCAGCACACCCTTTTTCACCCAATCTTGATGAAACTTTCAGGTAATGATTAGTACACCAATCCCACTTGACTCGCCAAATTTCGTTCTTCTAAGTTAAACCGTTCGTTGGCAGTAACCGGTTTCATTTTGAGGTTTCACTCTGTTTTCTCCTATAGGGATACATGTATTTGGAACTCTAAATCAAACACGGTTTGTGCTAGCTCTTTGAAACTTGACACAATAAAGCATTTTCAAGTTCTATCTCTATGGTTTGTTTGCTTTTGATGTAGCCCTAAGCAGAGACTGGCGAGAATCACTTTCATGGAAAGGGCCTGCCAAGCTTCCAAAAAACTACGAGTTGCCTGAAATCTCAGCACACACTTTTTCACCCAATCTTGATGAAACTTTCAGGTAATGATCAGTAAACCAATCCCACTTGGCTCGCCAAATTTCGATCTTCTAGGTTAAACCGTTCGTTGGCAGTAACCGGTTTCATTTTGAGGTTTCACTCTGTTTTCTCCTATAGGGATACATGTATTTGGAACTCTAAATCAAACACGGTTTGTGCTAGCTCTTTGAAACTTGACACAATAAAGCAGTTTCAAGTTCTATCTCTATGGATGTTTGCTGTTGATGTAGCCCTAAGCAGAGACTGGCGAGAATCACTTTCATGGAAAGGGACTGCCAAGCTTCCAAAAAACTACGAGTTGCCTGAAATCTCAGCACACCCTTTTTCACCCAATCTTGATGAAACTTTCAGGAAATGATCAGTACACCAATCCCACTTGGCTCGCCAAATTTCGTTCTTCTAGGTTAAACCGTTCGTTTGCAGTAACCGGTTTCATTTTGAGGTTTCACTCTGTTTTCTCCTATAGTGATACATGTATTTGGAACTCTAAATCAAACACGGTTTGTGCTAGCTCTTTGAAACTTGACACAATAAAGCAGTTTCAAGTTCTATCTCTATGGTTTGTTTGCTGTTGATGTAGCCCTAAGCAGAGACTGGCGAGAATCACTTTCATGGAAAGGGCCTGCCAAGCTTCCAAAAAACTACGAGTTGCCTGAAATCTCAGCACACACTTTTTTACCCAATCTTGATGAAACTTTCAGGTAATGATCAGTACACCAATCCCACTTGGCTCGCCAAATTTCGTTCTTCTAGGTTAAACCGTTCGTTGGGAGTAACCGGTTTCATTTTGAGGTTTCACCCTGTTTTCTCCTATAGGAATACATATATTTGGAACTCTAAATCAAACACAGTTTGTGCTAGCTCTTTGAAACTTGACACAATAAAGCAGTTTCAAGTTCTATCTCTATGGTTTGTTTGCTGTTGATGTATCCCTAAGCAGAGACTGGCGAGAATCACTTTCATGGAAAGGGCCTGCCAAGCTTCCAAAAAACTACGAGTTGCCTGAAATCTCAGCACACACTTTTTCACCCAATCTTGATGAAACTTTCAGGTAATGATCAGTACACCAATCCCACTAGGCTCGCCAAATTTCGTTCTTCTAGGTTAAACCGTTCGTTGGCAGTAACCGGTTTCATTTTGAGGTTTCACTCTGTTTTCTCCTATAGGGATACATGTATTTGGAACTCTAAATCAAACACGGTTTGTGCTAGCTCTTTGAAACTTGACACAATAAAGCAGTTTCAAGTTCTATCTCTATGGTTTGTTTGCTGTTGATGTAGCCCTAAGCAGAGACTGGCGAGAATCACTTTCATGGAAAGGGCCTGCCAAGCTTCCAAAAAACTACGAGTTGCCTGAAATCTCAGCACACCCTTTTTCACCCAATCTTGATGAAACTTTCAGGTAATGATCAGTACACCAATCCCACTTGGCTCGCCAAATTTCGTTCTTCTAGGTTAAACCGTTGGTTGGCAGTAACCGGTTTCATTTTGAGGTTTCACTCTGTTTTCTCCTATAGGGATACATGTATTTGGAACTCTAAATCAAACACAGTTTGTGCTAGCTCTTTGAAACTTGACACAATAAAGCAGTTTCAAGTTCTATCTCTATGGTTTGTTTGCTGTTGATGTATCCCTAAGCAGAGACTGGCGAGAATCACTTTCATGGAAAGGGCCTGCCAAGCTTCCAAAAAACTACGAGTTGCCTGAAATCTCAGCACACACTTTTTTACCCAATCTTGATGAAACTTTCAGGTAATGATCAGTACACCAATCCCACTTGGCTCGCCAAATTTCGTTCTTCTAGGTTAAACCGTTCGTTGGCAGTAACCGGTTTCATTTTGAGGTTTCACTCTGTTTTCTCCTATAGGGATACATGTATTTGGAACTCTAAATCAAACACGGTTCGTGCTAGCTCTTTGAAACTTGACACAATAAAGCAGTTTCAAGTTCTATCTCTATGGTTTGTTTGCTGTTGATGTAGCCCTAAGCAGAGACTGGCGAGAATCACTTTCATGGAAAGGGCCTGCCAAGCTTCCAAAAAACTACGAGTTGCCTGAAATCTCAGCACACCCTTTTTCACCCAATCTTGATGAAACTTTCAGGTAATGATCAGTACACCAATCCCACTTGGCTCGCCAAATTTCGTTCTTCTAGGTTATACCATTTGTTGGCAGTAACCGGTTTCATTTTGAGGTTTCACTCTGTTTTCTCCTATAGGGATACATGTATTTGGAACTCTAAATCAAACACGGTTTGTGCTAGCTCTTTGAAACTTGACACAATAAAGCAGTTTCAAGTTCTATCTCTATGGTTTGTTTGCTGTTGATGTAGCCCTAAGCAGAGACTGGCGAGAATCACTTTCATGGAAAGGGCCTGCCAAGCTTCCAAAAAACTACGAGTTGCCCGAAATCTCAGCAAACACTTTTTTACAAAATCTTGATAAAACCTTCAGGTAATGATCAGTACACCAATCCCACTTGGCTCGCCTAATTTCCTTCTTCTAGGTTAAACCGTTCGTTGGCAGTAACCGGTTTCATTTTGAGGTTTCACTCTGTTTTCTCCTATAGGGATACATGTATTTGGAACTCTAAATCAAACACGGTTTGTGCTAGCTCTTTGAAACTTGACACAATAAAGCAGTTTCAAGTTCTATCTCTATGGTTTGTTTGCTGTTGATGTAGCCCTAAGCAGAGACTGGTGAGAATCACTTTCATGGAAAGGGCCTGCCAAGCTTCCAAAAAACTATGAGTTGCCCGAAATCTCAGCACACACTTTTTCACCCAATCTTGATGAAACTTTCAGGTAATGATCAGTACACCAATCCCACTTGGCTCGCCAAATTTCGATCTTCTAGGTTAAACCGTTCGTTGGCAGTAACCGGTTTCATTTTGAGGTTTCACTCTGTTTTCTCCTATAGGGATACATGTATTTGGAACTCTAAATCAAACACGGTTTGTGCTAGCTCTTTGAAACTTGACACAATAAAGCAGTTTCAAGTTCTATCTCTATGGTTTGTTTGCTGTTGATTTAGCCCTAAGCAGAGACTGGCGAGAATGCTTTCATGGAAAGGGCCTGCCAAGCTTCCAAAAAACTACGAGTTGCCTGAAATCTCAGCACACACTTTTTCACCCAATCTTGATGAAACTTTCAGGTAATGATCAGTACACCAATCCCAGTTGGCTCACCAAATTTCGTTCTTCTAGGTTAAACCGTTCGTTGGAAGTAACCGGTTTCATTTTGAGGTTTCACTCTGTTTTCTCCTATAGGGATACATGTATTTGGAACTCTAAGTCAAACACGGTTTGTGCTAGCTCTTTGAAACTTGACACAATAAAGCAGTTTCAAGTTCTATCTCTATGATTTGTTTGCTGTTGATGTAGCCCTAAGCAGAGACTGGCGAGAATCACTTTCATGGAAAGGGCCTGCCAAGCTTCCAAAAAACTAGGAGTTGCCTGAAATCTCAGCACACCCTTTTTCACCCAATCTTGATGAAACTTTCAGGTAATGATCAGTACACCAACCCCACGTGGCTCGCCAAATTTCGTTCTTCTAGGTTAAACCGTTCGTGGCAGTAACCGATTTTATTTTGAGGTTTCACTCTGTTTTCTCCTATAGGGATACATGTATTTGGAACTCTAAATCAAACACGGTTTGTGCTAGCTCTTTGAAACTTGACACAATAAAGCAGTTTCAAGTTCTGTCTCTATGGTTTGTTTGCTGTTGATGTAGCCCTAAGCAGAGACTGGCGAGAATCACTTTCATGGAAAGGGCCTGCCAAGCTTCCAAAAAACTACGAGTTGCCTGAAATCTCAGCACACCCTTTTTCACCCAATCTTGATGAAACTTTCAGGTAATGATCAGTACACCAATCCCACTTGGCTCGCCAAATTTCGTTCTTCTAGGTTATACCATTTGTTGGCAGTAACCGGTTTCATTTTGAGGTTTCACTCTGTTTTCTCCTATAGGGATACATGTATTTGGAACTCTAAATCAAACACGGTTTGTGCTAGCTCTTTGAAACTTGACACAATAAAGCAGTTTCAAGTTCTATCTCTATGGTTTGTTTGCTGTTGATGTAGCCCTAAGCAGAGACTGGC
Organism: Ictidomys tridecemlineatus; assembly: GCF_052094955.1. Lineage (NCBI taxonomy): Eukaryota > Metazoa > Chordata > Mammalia > Rodentia > Sciuridae > Ictidomys > Ictidomys tridecemlineatus. The sequence continues at coordinate 8,838 of NW_027524369.1, forward strand.
TAGAATCACTTTCATGGAAAGGGCCTGCCAAGCTTCCAAAAAACTACGAGTTGCCCGAAATCTCAGCAAACACTTTTTTACCCAATCTTGATAAAACCTTCAGGTAATGATCAGTACACCAATCCCACTTGGCTCGCCTAATTTCCTTCTTCTAGGTTAAACCGTTCGTTGGCAGTAACCGGTTTCATTTTGAGGTTTCACTCTGTTTTCTCCTATAGGGATACATGTATTTGGAACTCTAAATCAAACACGGTTTGTGCTAGCTCTTTGAAACTTGACACAATAAAGCAGTTTCAAGTTCTATCTCTATGGTTTGTTTGCTGTTGATGTAGCCCTAAGCAGAGACTGGTGAGAATCACTTTCATGGAAAGGGCCTGCCAAGCTTCCAAAAAACTATGAGTTGCCCGAAATCTCAGCACACACTTTTTCACCCAATCTTGATGAAACTTTCAGGTAATGATCAGTACACCAATCCCACTTGGCTCGCCAAATTTCGATCTTCTAGGTTAAACCGTTCGTGGGCAGTAACCGGTTTCATTTTGAGGTTTCACTCTGTTTTCTCCTATAGGGATACATGTATTTGGAACTCTAAATCAAACACGGTTTGTGCTAGCTCTTTGAAACTTGACACAATAAAGCAGTTTCAAGTTCTATCTCTATGGTTTGTTTGCTGTTGATTTAGCCCTAAGCAGAGACTGGCGAGAATGCTTTCATGGAAAGGGCCTGCCAAGCTTCCAAAAAACTACGAGTTGCCTGAAATCTCAGCACACACTTTTTCACCCAATCTTGATGAAACTTTCAGGTAATGATCAGTACACCAATCCCAGTTGGCTCACCAAATTTCGTTCTTCTAGGTTAAACCGTTCGTTGGCAGTAACCGGTTTCATTTTGAGGTTTCACTCTGTTTTCTCCTATAGGGATACATGTATTTGGAACTCTAAGTCAAACACGGTTTGTGCTAGCTCTTTGAAACTTGACACAATAAAGCAGTTTCAAGTTCTATCTCTATGATTTGTTTGCTGTTGATGTAGCCCTAAGCAGAGACTGGCGAGAATCACTTTCATGGAAAGGGCCTGCCAAGCTTCCAAAAAACTAGGAGTTGCCTGAAATCTCAGCACACCCTTTTTCACCCAATCTTGATGAAACTTTCAGGTAATGATCAGTACACCAATCCCACGTGGCTCGCCAAATTTCGTTCTTCTAGGTTAAACCGTTCGTGGCAGTAACCGATTTTATTTTGAGGTTTCACTCTGTTTTCTCCTATAGGGATACATGTATTTGGAACTCTAAATCAAACACGGTTTGTGCTAGCTCTTTGAAACTTGACACAATAAAGCAGTTTCAAGTTCTATCTCTATGGTTTGTTTGCTGTTGATGTAGCCCTAAGCAGAGACTGGCGAGAATCACTTTCATGGAAAGGGCCTGCCAAGCTTCCAAAAAACTACGAGTTGCCCGAAATCTCAGCAAACACTTTTTTACCCAATCTTGATAAAACTTTCAGGTAATGATCAGTACACCAATCCCACTTGGCTCGCCAAATTTCGTTCTTCTAGGTTAAACCGTTCGTTGGCAGTAACCGGTTTCATTTTGAGGTTTCACTCTGTTTTCTCCTATAGGGATACATGTATTTGGAACTCTAAATCAAACACGGTTTGTGCTAGCTCTTTGAAACTTGACACAATAAAGCAGTTTCAAGTTCTATCTCTATGGTTTGTTTGCTGTTGATGTAGCCCTAAGCAGAGACTGGCGAGAATCACTTTCATGGAAAGGGCCTGCCAAGCTTCCAAAAAACTACGAGTTGCCCGAAATCTCAGCAAACACTTTTTTACCCAATCTTGATAAAACTTTCAGGTAATGATCAGTACACCAATCCCACTTGGCTTGCCAAATTTCGTTCCTCTATGTTAAACCGTTCGTTGGCAGTAACCGGTTTCATTTTGAGGTTTCACTCTGTTTTCTCCTATAGGGATACATGTATTTGGAACTCTAAATCAAACACGGTTCGTGCTAGCTCTTTGAAACTTGACACAATAAAGCAGTTTCAAGTTCTATCTCTATGGTTTGTTTGCTGTTGATGTAGCCCTAAGCAGAGACTGGCGAGAATCACTTTCATGGAAAGGGCCTGCCAAGCTTCCAAAAAACTACGAGTTGCCTGATATCTCAGCACACCCTTTTTCACCCAATCTTGATGAAACTTTCAGGTAATGATCAGTACACCAATCCCACTTGGCTCGCCAAATTTCGTTCTTCTAGGTTATACCATTTGTTGGCAGTAACCGGTTTCATTTTGAGGTTTCACTCTGTTTTCTCCTATAGGGATACATGTATTTGGAACTCTAAATCAAACACGGTTTGTGCTAGCTCTTTGAAACTTGACACAATAAAGCAGTTTCAAGTTCTATCTCTATGGTTTGTTTGCTGTTGATGTAGCCCTAAGCAGAGACTGGCGAGAATCACTTTCATGGAAAGGGCCTGCCAAGCTTCCAAAAAACTACGAGTTGCCCGAAATCTCAGCAAACACTTTTTTACCCAATCTTGATAAAACTTTCAGGTAATGATCAGTACACCAATCCCACTTGGCTCGCCAAATTTCTTTCTTCTAGGTTAAACCGTTCGTTGGCAGTAACCGGTTTCATTTTGAGGTTTCACTCTGTTTTCTCCTATAGGGATACATGTATTTGGAACTCTAAATCAAACACGGTTTGTGCTAGCTCTTTGAAACTTGACACAATAAAGCAGTTTCAAGTTCTATCTCTATGGTTTGTTTGCTGTTGATGTAGCCCTAAGCAGAGACTGGTGAGAATCACTTTCATGGAAAGGGCCTGCCAAGCTTCCAAAAAACTATGAGTTGCCCGAAATCTCAGCACACACTTTTTCACCCAATCTTGATGAAACTTTCAGGTAATGATCAGTACACCAATCCCACTTCGCTCGCCAAATTTCGTTCTTCTAGGTTCAACCGTTCGTTGGCAGTAACCGGTTTCATTTTGAGGTTTCACTCTGTTTTCTCCTATAGGGATACATGTATTTGGAACTCTAAATCAAACACGGTTTGTGCTAGCTCTTTGAAACTTGACACAATAAAGCAGTTTCAAGTTCTATCTCTATGGTTTGTTTGCTGTTGATGTAGCCCTAAGCAGAGAGTGGCGAGAATCACTTTCATGGAAAGGGCCTGCCAAGCTCCCCAAAAACTACTAGTTGCCTGAAATCTCAGCACACACTTTTTCACCCAACCTTGATGAAACTTTCAGGTAATGATCAGTACACCAATCCCACTTGGCTCGCCAAATTTCGTTCTTATAGGTTAAACCGTTCGTTGGCAGTAACCGGTTTCATTTTGAGGTTTCACTCCGTTTTCTCCTATAGGGATACATGTATTTGGAACTCTAAATCAAACACGGTTTGTGCTAGCTCTTTGAAACTTGACACAATAAAGCAGTTTCAAGTTCTATCTCTGTGGTTTGTTTGCTGTTGATGTAGCCCTAAGCAGAGACTGGCGAGAATCACTTTCATGGAAAGGTCCTGCCAAGCTTCCAAAAAACTACGAGTTGACCGAAATCTCAGCACACCCTTTTTCACCCAATCTTGATGAAACTTTCAGGTAATGATCAGTACACCAATCCCACTTGACTCGCCAAATTTCGTTCTTCTAAGTTAAACCGTTCGTTGGCAGTAACCGGTTTCATTTTGAGGTTTCACTCTGTTTTCTCCTATAGGGATACATGTATTTGGAAATCTAAATCAAACACGGTTTGTGCTAGCTTTTGAAACTTGACACAATAAAGCAGTTTCAAGTTCTGTCTCTATGATTTGTTTGCTGTTGATGTAGCCCTAAGCAGAGACTGGCGAGAATCACTTTCATGGAAAGGGCCTGCCAAGCTTCCAAAAAACTACGAGTTGCCTGAAATCTCAGCACACACTTTTTCACCCAATCTTGATGAAACTTTCAGGTAATGATCAGTACACCAATCCCACTTGGCTCGCCAAATTTCGTTCTTCTAGGTTAAACCGTTCGTGGCAGTAACCGATTTTATTTTGAGGTTTCACTCTGTTTTCTCCTATAGGGATACATGTATTTGGAACTCTAAATCAAACACGGTTTGTTCTAGCTCTTTGAAACTTGACACAATAAAGCAGTTTCAAGTTCTATCTCTATGGTTTGTTTGCTGTTGATGTAGCCCTAAGCAGAGACTGGCGAGAATCACTTTCATGGAAAGGGCCTGCCAAGCTTCCAAAAAACTACGAGTTGCCTGAAATCTCAGCACACCCTTTTTCACCCAATCTTGATGAAACTTTCAGGTAATGATCAGTACACCAATCCCACTTGGCTCGCCAAATTTCGTTCTTCTAGGTTAAACCGTTCGTGGCAGTAACCGATTTTATTTTGAGGTTTCACTCTGTTTTCTCCTATAGGGATACATGTATTTGGAACTCTAAATCAAACACGGTTTGTGCTAGCTCTTTGCAACTTGACACAATAAAGCAGTTTCAAGTTCTATCTCTATGGTTTGTTTGCTCTTGATGTAGCCCTAAGCAGAGACTGGCGAGAATCACTTTCATGGAAAGGGCCTGCCAAGCTTCCAAAAAACTACGAGTTGCCGGAAATCTCAGCACACACTTTTTCACCCAATCTTGATGAAACTTTCAGGTAATGATCAGTACACCAATCCCACTTGGCTCGACAAATTTCGTTCTTCTAGGTTAAACCATTCGTTGGCATTAACCGGTTTCATTTTGAGGTTTCACTCTGTTTTCTCCTATAGGGATACATGTATTTGGAACTCTAAATCCAACACGGTTTGTGCTAGCTCTTTGAAACTTGACACAATAAAGCAGTTTCAAGTTCTATCTCTATGGTTTGTTTGCTGTTGATGTAGCCCTAAGCAGAGACTGGCGAGAATCACTTTCATGGAAAGGGCCTGCCAAGCTTCCAAAAAACTACGAGTTGCCTGAAATCTCAGCACACACTTTTTCACCCAATCTTGATGAAACTTTCAGGTAATGATCAGTACACCAATCCCACTTGGCTCGCCAAATTTCGTTCTTCTAGGTTAAACCGTTCGTTGGCAGTAACCGGTTTCATTTTGAGGTTTCACTCTGTTTTCTCCTATAGGGATACATGTATTTGGAACTCTAAATCAAACACGGTTTGTGCTAGCTCTTTGAAACTTGACACAATAAAGCAGTTTCAAGTTCTATCTCTATGGTTTGTTTGCTGTTGATGTAGCCCTAAGCAGAGACTGGCGAGAATCACTTTCATGGAAAGGGCCTGCCAAGCTTCCAAAAAACTACGAGTTTCCTGAAATCTCAGCACACACTTTTTCACCCAATGTTGATGAAACTTTCAGGTAATGATCAGTACACCAATCCCACTTGGCTCGCCAAATTTCCTTCTTCTATGTTAAACCGTTTGTTGGCAGTAACCGGTTTCATTTTGAGGTTTCACTCTGTTTTCTCCTATAGGGATACATGTATTTGGAACTCTAAATCAAACACGGTTTGTGCTAGCTCTTTGAAACTTGACACAATAAAGCAGTTTCAAGTTCTATCTCTATGGTTTGTTTGCTGTTGATGTAGCCCTAAGCAGAGACTGGCGAGAATCACTTTCATGGAAAGGGCCTGCCAAGCTTCCAAAAAACTACGAGTTGACCGAAATTTCAGCACACCCTTTTTCACCCAATCTTGATGAAACTTTCAGGTAATGATCAGTACACCAATCCCACTTGGCTCGCCAAATTTCGTTCTTCTAGGTTAAAACGTTCGTTGGCAGTAACCGGTTTCATTTTGAGGTTTCACTCTGTTTTCTCCTATAGGGATACATGTATTTGGAACTCTAACTCAAACACGGTTTGTGCTAGCTCTTTGAAACTTGACACAATAAAGCAGTTTCAAGTTCTATCTCTATGGTTTGTTTGCTGTTGATGTAGCCCTAAGCAGAGACTGGCGAGAATCACTTTCATGGAAAGGGCCTGCCAAGCTTCCAAAAAACTACGAGTTGCTTGAAATCTCAGCACACACTTTTTCACCCAATCTTGATGAAACTTTCAGGTAATGATCAGTACACCAATCCCACTTGGCTCGCCAAATTTCGTTCTTCTAGGTTAAACCGTTCGTTGGCAGTAACCGGTTTCATTTTGAGGTTTCACTCTGTTTTCTCCTATAGGGATACATGTATTTGGAACTCTAAATCAAACACGGTTTGTGCTAGCTCTTTGAAACTTGACACAATAAAGCAGTTTCAAGTTCTATCTCTATGGTTTGTTTGCTGTTGATGTAGCCCTAAGCAGAGACTGGCGAGAATCACTTTCATGGAAAGGGCCTGCCAAGCTTCCAAAAAACTACGAGTTGCCCGAAATCTCAGCAAACACTTTTTTACCCAATCTTGATAAAACTTTCAGGTAATGATCAGTACACCAATCCCACTTGGCTTGCCAAATTTCGTTCTTCTAGGTTAAACCGTTCGTTGGCAGTAACCGGTTTCATTTTGAGGTTTCACTCTGTTTTCTCCTATAGGGATACATGTATTTGGAACTCTAAATCAAACACGGTTTGTGCTAGCTCTTTGAAACTTGACACAATAAAGCAGTTTCAAGTTCTATCTCTATGGTTTGTTTGCTGTTGATGTAGCCCTAAGCAGAGACTGGTGAGAATCACTTTCATGGAAAGGGCCTGCCATGCTTCCAAAAAACTACGAGTTGCCCGAAATCTCAGCACACCCTTTTTCACCCAATCTTGATGAAACTTTCAGGTAATGATTACAACACCAATTCCACTTGGCTCGCCAAATTTCGTTCTTCTAGGTTAAACCGTTCATTGGCAGTAACCGGTTTCATTTTGAGGTTTCACTCTGTTTTCTCCTATAGGGATACATGTATTTGGAACTCTAAATCAAACACGGTTTGTGCTAGCTCTTTGAATCTTGACACAATAAAGCAGTTTCAAGTTCTATCTCTATGGTTTGTTTGCTGTTGATGTAGCCCTAAGCAGAGACTGGCGAGAATTACTTTCGTGGAAAGGGCCTGCCAAGCTTCCAAAAAACTACGAGTTGCCTGAAATCTCAGCACACACTTTTTCACCCAATCTTGATGAAACTTTCAGGTAATGATCAGTACTCCAATCCCACTTGGCTCGCCAAATTTCGTTCTTCTAGGTTAAACCGTTCGTTGGCAGTAACCGGTTTCATTTTGAGGTTTCACTCTGTTTTCTCCTATAGGGATACATGTATTTGGAACTCTAAATCAAACACGGTTTGTGCTAGCTCTTTGAAACTTGACACAATAAAGCAGTTTCAAGTTCTATCTCTATGATTTGTTTGCTGTTGATGTAGCCCTAAGCAGAGACTGGCGAGAATCACTTTCATGGAAAGGGCCTGCCAAGCTTCCAAAAAACTACGAGTTGCCTGAAATCTCAGCACACCCTTTTTCACCCAATCTTGATGAAACTTTCAGGTAATGATCAGTACACCAATCCCACTTGGTCGCCAAATTTCGTTCTTCTAGGTTAAACCGTTCGTGGCAGTAACCGATTTTATTTTGAGGTTTCACTCTGTTTTCTCCTATAGGGATACATGTATTTGGAACTCTAAATCAAACACGGTTTGTGCTAGCTCTTTGCAACTTGACACAATAAAGCAGTTTCAAGTTCTATCTCTATGGTTTGTTTGCTCTTGATGTAGCCCTAAGCAGAGACTGGCGAGAATCACTTTCATGGAAAGGGCCTGCCAAGCTTCCAAAAAACTACGAGTTGCCTGAAATCTCAGCACACACTTTTTCACCCAATCTTGATGAAACTTTCAGGTAATGATCAGTACACCAATCCCACTTGGCTCGACAAATTTCGTTCTTCTAGGTTAAACCATTCGTTGGCAATAACCGGTTTCATTTTGAGGTTTCACTCTGTTTTCTCCTATAGGGATACATGTATTTGGAACTCTAAATCCAACACGGTTTGTGCTAGCTCTTTGAAACTTGACACAATAAAGCAGTTTCAAGTTCTATCTCTATGGTTTGTTTGCTGTTGATGTAGCCCTAAGCAGAGACTGGCGAGAATCACTTTCATGGAAAGGGCCTGCCAAGCTTCCAAAAAACTACGAGTTGCCTGAAATCTCAGCACACACTTTTTCACCCAATCTTGATGAAACTTTCAGGTAATGATCAGTACACCAATCCCACTTGGCTCGCCAAATTTCGTTCTTCTAGGTTAAACCGTTCGTTGGCAGTAACCGGTTTCATTTTGAGGTTTCACTCTGTTTTCTCCTATAGGGATACATGTATTTGGAACTCTAAATCAAACACGGTTTGTGCTAGCTCTTTGAAACTTGACACAATAAAGCAGTTTCAAGTTCTATCTCTATGGTTTGTTTGCTGTTGATGTAGCCCTAAGCAGAGACTGGCGAGAATCACTTTCATGGAAAGGGCCTGCAAAGCTTCCAAAAAACTACGAGTTTCCTGAAATCTCAGCACACACTTTTTCACCCAATGTTGATGAAACTTTCAGGTAATGATCAGTACACCAATCCCACTTGGCTCGCCAAATTTCCTTCTTCTATGTTAAACCGTTTGTTGGCAGTAACCCGTTTCATTTTGAGGTTTCACTCTGTTTTCTCCTATAGGGATACATGTATTTGGAACTCTAAATCAAACACGGTTTGTGCTAGCTCTTTGAAACTTGACACAATAAAGCAGTTTCAAGTTCTAACTCTATGGTTTGTTTGCTGTTGATGTAGCCCTAAGCAGAGACTGGCGAGAATCACTTTCATGGAAAGGGCCTGCCAAGCTTCCAAAAAACTACGAGTTGACCGAAATTTCAGCACACCCTTTTTCACCCAATCTTGATGAAACTTTCAGGTAATGATCAGTACACCAATCCCACTTGGCTCACCAAATTTCGTTCTTCTAGGTTAAACCGTTCGTTGGCAGTAACCGGTTTCATTTTGAGGTTTCACTCTGTTTTCTCCTATAGGGATACATGTATTTGGAACTCTAAATCAAACACGGTTTGTGCTAGCTCTTTGCAACTTGACACAATAAAGCAGTTTCAAGTTCTATCTCTATGGTTTGTTTGCTCTTGATGTAGCCCTAAGCAGAGACTGGCGAGAATCACTTTCATGGAAAGGGCCTGCCAAGCTTCCAAAAAACTACGAGTTGCCGGAAATCTCAGCACACACTTTTTCACCCAATCTTGATGAAACTTTCAGGTAATGATCAGTACACCAATCCCACTTGGCTCGACAAATTTCGTTCTTCTAGGTTAAACCATTCGTTGGCATTAACCGGTTTCATTTTGAGGTTTCACTCTGTTTTCTCCTATAGGGATACATGTATTTGGAACTCTAAATCCAACACGGTTTGTGCTAGCTCTTTGAAACTTGACACAATAAAGCAGTTTCAAGTTCTATCTCTATGGTTTGTTTGCTGTTGATGTAGCCCTAAGCAGAGACTGGCGAGAATCACTTTCATGGAAAGGGCCTGCCAAGCTTCCAAAAAACTACGAGTTGCCTGAAATCTCAGCACACACTTTTTCACCCAATCTTGATGAAACTTTCAGGTAATGATCAGTACACCAATCCCACTTGGCTCGCCAAATTTCGTTCTTCTAGGTTAAACCGTTCGTTGGCAGTAACCGGTTTCATTTTGAGGTTTCACTCTGTTTTCTCCTATAGGGATACATGTATTTGGAACTCTAAATCAAACACGGTTTGTGCTAGCTCTTTGAAACTTGACACAATAAAGCAGTTTCAAGTTCTATCTCTATGGTTTGTTTGCTGTTGATGTAGCCCTAAGCAGAGACTGGCGAGAATCACTTTCATGGAAAGGGCCTGCCAAGCTTCCAAAAAACTACGAGTTTCCTGAAATCTCAGCACACACTTTTTCACCCAATGTTGATGAAACTTTCAGGTAATGATCAGTACACCAATCCCACTTGGCTCGCCAAATTTCCTTCTTCTATGTTAAACCGTTTGTTGGCAGTAACCGGTTTCATTTTGAGGTTTCACTCTGTTTTCTCCTATAGGGATACATGTATTTGGAACTCTAAATCAAACACGGTTTGTGCTAGCTCTTTGAAACTTGACACAATAAAGCAGTTTCAAGTTCTATCTCTATGGTTTGTTTGCTGTTGATGTAGCCCTAAGCAGAGACTGGCGAGAATCACTTTCATGGAAAGGGCCTGCCAAGCTTCCAAAAAACTACGAGTTGACCGAAATTTCAGCACACCCTTTTTCACCCAATCTTGATGAAACTTTCAGGTAATGATCAGTACACCAATCCCACTTGGCTCGCCAAATTTCGTTCTTCTAGGTTAAAACGTTCGTTGGCAGTAACCGGTTTCATTTTGAGGTTTCACTCTGTTTTCTCCTATAGGGATACATGTATTTGGAACTCTAACTCAAACACGGTTTGTGCTAGCTCTTTGAAACGTGACACAATAAAGCAGTTTCAAGTTCTATCTCTATGGTTTGTTTGCTGTTGATGTAGCCCTAAGCAGAGACTGGCGAGAATCACTTTCATGGAAAGGGCCTGCCAAGCTTCCAAAAAACTACGAGTTGCTTGAAATCTCAGCACACACTTTTTCACCCAATCTTGATGAAACTTTCAGGTAATGATCAGTACACCAATCCCACTTGGCTCGCCAAATTTCGTTCTTCTAGGTTAAACCGTTCGTTGGCAGTAACCGGTTTCATTTTGAGGTTTCACTCTGTTTTCTCCTATAGGGATACATGTATTTGGAACTCTAAATCAAACACGGTTTGTGCTAGCTCTTTGAAACTTGACACAATAAAGCAGTTTCAAGTTCTATCTCTATGGTTTGTTTGCTGTTGATGTAGCCCTAAGCAGAGACTGGCGAGAATCACTTTCATGGAAAGGGCCTGCCAAGCTTCCAAAAAACTACGAGTTGCCCGAAATCTCAGCAAACACTTTTTTACCCAATCTTGATAAAACTTTCAGGTAATGATCAGTACACCAATCCCACTTGGCTTGCCAAATTTCGTTCTTCTAGGTTAAACCGTTCGTTGGCAGTAACCGGTTTCATTTTGAGGTTTCACTCTGTTTTCTCCTATAGGGATACATGTATTTGGAACTCTAAATCAAACACGGTTTGTGCTAGCTCTTTGAAACTTGACACAATAAAGCAGTTTCAAGTTCTATCTCTATGGTTTGTTTGCTGTTGATGTAGCCCTAAGCAGAGACTGGTGAGAATCACTTTCATGGAAAGGGCATGCCATACTTCCAAAAAACTACGAGTTGCCCGAAATCTCAGCACACCCTTTTTCACCCAATCTTGATGAAACTTTCAGGTAATGATTACAACACCAATTCCACTTGGCTCGCCAAATTTCGTTCTTCTAGGTTAAACCGTTCATTGGCATTAAACCGGTTTCATTTGAGGTTTCACTCTGTTTTCTCCTATAGGGATACATGTATTTGGAACTCTAAATCAAACACGGTTTGTGCTAGCTCTTTGAATCTTGACACAATAAAGCAGTTTCAAGTTCTATCTCTATGGTTTGTTTGCTGTTGATGTAGCCCTAAGCAGAGACTGGCGAGAATTACTTTCGTGGAAAGGGCCTGCCAAGCTTCCAAAAACTACGAGTTGCCTGAAATCTCAGCACACACTTTTTCACCCAATCTTGATGAAACTTTCAGGTAATGATCAGTACTCCAATCCCACTTGGCTCGCCAAATTTCGTTCTTCTAGGTTAAACCGTTCGTTGGCAGTAACCGGTTTCATTTTGAGGTTTCACTCTGTTTTCTCCTATAGGGATACATGTATTTGGAACTCTAAATCAAACACGGTTTGTGCTAGCTCTTTGAAACTTGACACAATAAAGCAGTTTCAAGTTCTATCTCTATGATTTGTTTGCTGTTGATGTAGCCCTAAGCAGAGACTGGCGAGAATCACTTTCATGGAAAGGGCCTGCCAAGCTTCCAAAAAACTACGAGTTGCCTGAAATCTCAGCACACCCTTTTTCACCCAATCTTGATGAAACTTTCAGGTAATGATCAGTACACCAATCCCACTTGGTCGCCAAATTTCGTTCTTCTAGGTTAAACCCGTTCGTGGCAGTAACCGATTTTATTTTGAGGTTTCACTCTGTTTTCTCCTATAGGGATACATGTATTTGGAACTCTAAATCAACACGGTTTGTGCTAGCTCTTTGCAACTTGACACAATAAAGCAGTTTCAAGTTCTATCTCTATGGTTTGTTTGCTCTTGATGTAGCCCTAAGCAGAGACTGGCGAGAATCACTTTCATGGAAAGGGCCTGCCAAGCTTCCAAAAAACTACGAGTTGCCTGAAATCTCAGCACACACTTTTTCACCCAATCTTGATGAAACTTTCAGGTAATGATCAGTACACCAATCCCACTTGGCTCGACAAATTTCGTTCTTCTAGGTTAAACCATTCGTTGGCAGTAACCGGTTTCATTTTGAGGTTTCACTCTGTTTTCTCCTATAGGGATACATGTATTTGGAACTCTAAATCAAACACGGTTTGTGCTAGCTCTTTGAAACTTGACACAATAATGCAGTTTCAAGTTCTATCTCTATGGTTTGTTTGCTGTTGATGTAGCCCTAAGCAGAGACTGGCGAGAATCACTTTCATGGAAAGGGCCTGCCAAGCTTCCAAAAAACTACGAGTTGCCTGAAATCTCAGCACACACTTTTTCACCCAATCTTGATGAAACTTTCAGGTAATGATCAGTACACCAATCCCACTTGGCTCGCCAAATTTCGTTCTTCTAGGTTAAACCGTTCGTTGGCAGTAACCGGTTTCATTTTGAGGTTTCACTCTGTTTTCTCCTTATAGGGATACATGTATTGGAACTCTAAATCAAACACGGTTTGTGCTAGCTCTTTGAAACTTGACACAATAAAGCAGTTTCAAGTTCTATCTCTATGGTTTGTTTGCTGTTGATGTAGCCCTAAGCAGAGACTGGCGAGAATCACTTTCATGGAAAGGGCCTGCCAAGCTTCCAAAAAACTACGAGTTTCCTGAAATCTCAGCACACACTTTTTCACCCAATGTTGATGAAACTTTCAGGTAATGATCAGTACACCAATCCCACTTGGCTCGCCAAATTTCCTTCTTCTATGTTAAACCGTTTGTTGGCAGTAACCCGTTTCATTTTGAGGTTTCACTCTGTTTTCTCCTATAGGGATACATGTATTTGGAACTCTAAATCAAACACTGGTTTGTGCTAGCTCTTTGAAACTTGACACAATAAAGCAGTTTCAAGTTCTAACTCTATGGTTTGTTTGCTGTTGATGTAGCCCTAAGCAGAGACTGGCGAGAATCACTTTCATGGAAAGGGCCTGCCAAGCTTCCAAAAAACTACGAGTTGACCGAAATTTCAGCACACCCTTTTTCACCCAATCTTGATGAAACTTTCAGGTAATGATCAGTACACCAATCCCCTTGGCTCACCAAATTTCGTTCTTCTAGGTTAAACCGTTCGTTGGCAGTAACCGGTTTCATTTTGAGGTTTCACTCTGTTTTCTTCTATAGGGATACATGTATTTGGAACTCTAACTCAAACACGGTTTGTGCTAGCTCTTTGAAACTTGACACAATAAAGCAGTTTCAAGTTCTATCTCTATGGTTTGTTTGCTGTTGATGTAGCCCTAAGCAGAGACTGGCGAGAATCACTTTCATGGAAAGGGCCTGCCAAGCTACCAAAAAACTACGAGTTGCCTGAAATCTCAGCACACCCTTTTTCACCCAATCTTGATGAAACTTTCAGGTAATGATCAGTACACCAATCCCACTTGGCTCGCCAAATTTCGTTCCTCTAGGTTAAACAGTTCGGTGGCAGTAACCGGTTTCATTTTGAGGTTTCACTCTGTTTTCTCTATAGGGATACATGTATTTGGAACTCTAAATCAAACACGGTTTGTGCTAGCTCTTTGAAACTTGACACAATAAAGCAGTTTCAAGTTCTATCTCTATGGTTTGTTTGCTGTTGATGTAGCCCTAAGCAGAGACTGGCGGGAATCACTTTCATAGAAAGGGCCTGCCAAGCTTCCAAAAAACTACGAGTTGCCTGAAATCTCAGCACACACTTTTTCACCCAATCTTGATGAAACTTTCAGGTAATGATCAGTACACCAATCCACTTGGCTCGCCAAATTTCGTTCTTCTAGGTTAAACCGTTCATTGGCAGTAACCGGTTTCATTTTGAGGTTTCACTCTGTATTCTCCTATAGGATACATGTATTTGGAACTCTAAATCAAACACGTTTGTGCTAGCTCTTTGAAACTTGACACAATAAAGCAGTTTCAAGTTCTATCTCTATGGATTGTTTGCTGTGGATGTAGCCCTAAGCAGAGACTGGCGAAAATCACTTTCATGGAAAGGGCCTGCCAAGCTTCCAAAAAACTACGAGTTGCCTGAAATCTCAGCACACTCTTTTTCACCCAATCTTGATGAAACTTTCAGGTAATGATCAGTACACAATCCCACTTGGCTCGCCAAATTTCGTTCTTCTAGGTTAAACGTTCGTTGGCAGTAACCGGTTTCATTTTGAGGTTTCACTCTGTTTTCTCCTATAGGGATACATGTATTTGGAACTCTAAATCAAACACGGTTTGTGCTAGCTCTTTGAAACTTGACACAATAAAGCAGTTTCAAGTTCTATCTCTATGGTTGTTTGCTGTTGATGTAGCCCTAAGCAGAGACTGGCGAGAATCACTTTCATGGAAAGGGCCTGCCAAGCTTCCAAAAAACTACGAGTTGCCTGAAATCTCAGCACACAGTTTTTCACCCAATCTTGATGAAACTTTCAGGTAATGATCAGTACACCAATCCCACTTGGCTCGCCAATTTCGTTCTTCTAGGTTAAACCGTTCGTTGGCAGTAACCGGTTTCATTTTGAGGTTTCACTCTGTTTTCTCCTATAGGGATACATGTATTTGGAACTCTAAATCAAACACGGTTTGTGCTAGCTCTTTGAAACTTGACACAATAAAGCAGTTTCAAGTTCTATCTCTCTGGTTTGTTTGCTGTTGATGTAGCCCTAAGCAGAGACTGGCGGGAATCACTTTCATAGAAAGGGCCTGCCAAGCTTCCAAAAAACTATGAGTTGCCTGAAATCTCAGCACACCCTTTTTCACCCAATCTTGATGAAACTTTCAGGTAATGATCAGTACACCAATCCCACTTGGCTCGCCAAATTTCGTTCTTCTAGGTTAAACCGTTCGTTGGCAGTAACCGGTTTCATTTTGAGGTTTCACTCTGTTTTCTCCTATAGGGATACATGTATTTTGGAACTCTAAATCAAACACGGTTTGTGCAAGCTCTTTGAAACTTGACACAATAAAGC
Organism: Ictidomys tridecemlineatus; assembly: GCF_052094955.1. NCBI lineage: Eukaryota > Metazoa > Chordata > Mammalia > Rodentia > Sciuridae > Ictidomys > Ictidomys tridecemlineatus. Next base: position 24,160 of record NW_027524369.1, read on the forward strand.
AGTTTCAAGTTCTATCTCTATGGTTTGTTTGCTGTTGATGTAGCCCTAAGCAGAGACTGGCGGGAATCACTTTCATTGAAAGGGCCTGCCAAGCTTCCAAAAAACTACGAATTGCCCGAAATATCAGCACACCCTTTTTCACCCAACATTGATGAAACTTTCAGGTAATGATCAGTACACCAATCCACTTGGCTCGCCAAATTTCGTTCTTCTAGGTTAAACAGTTCGTTGGCAGTAACCGGTTCCATTTTGAGGTTTCACTCTGTTTTCTCCTATAGGGATACATGTATTTGGAACTCTAAATCAAACACGGTTTGTGTAGCTCTTTGAAACTTGACACAATAAAGCAGTTTCAAGTTCTACCTCTATGGTTTCTTTGCTGTTGATGTAGCCCTAATCAGAGACTGGCCAGAATCACTTTCATGAAAGGGCCTGCCAAGCTTCCAAAAAACTACGAGTTGCCTGAAATCTCAGCACACACTTTTTCACCCAATCTTGATGAAACTTTCAGGTAATGATCAGTACACCAAACCCACTTGGCTCGCCAAATTTCGTTCTTCTAGGTTAAACCGTTCGTTGGCAGTAACCGCTTTCATTTTGAGGTTTCACTCTGTTTTCTCCTATAGGGATACATGTATTTGGAACTCTAAATCAAACATGGTTTGTGCTAGCTGTTTGAAACTTGACACAATAAAGCAGTTTCAAGTTCTATCTCTATGGTTTGTTTGCTGTTGATGTAGCCCTAAGCAGAGACTGGCGAGAATCACTTTCATGGAAAGGGCCTGCCAAGCTTCCAGAAAACTACGAGTTGCCTGAAATCTCAGCACACCCTTTTTCACCCAATCTTCTTGAAACTTTCCGGTAATGATCAGTACACCAATCCCACTTGGCTCGCCAAATTTCGTTCTTCTAGGTTAAACCGTTCGTTGGCAGTAACCGGTTTCATTTTGAGGTTTCACTCTGTTTTCTCCTATAGGGATACATGTATTTGGAACTCTAAATCAAACACGGTTTTGTGCTAGCTCTTGAAAACTTGACACAATAAAGCAGTTTCAAGTTCTATCTCTATGGTTTATTTGCTGTTGATGTAGCCCTAAGCAGAGACTGGCGAGAATCACTTTCATCGAAAGGGCCTGCCAAGCTTCCAAAAAACTACGAGTTGCCTGAAATCTCAGCACACCCTTTTTCACCCAATCTTCTTGAAACTTTCAGGTAATGATCAGTACACCAATCCCACTTGGCTCGCCAAATTTCGTTCTTCTAGGTTAAACCGTTCGTTGGCAGTAACCGGTTTCATTTTGAGGTTTCACTCTGTTTTCTCCTATAGGGATACATGTATTTGGAACTCTAAATCAAACACGGTTTGTGCTAGCTCTTTGAAACTTGACACAATAAAGCAGTTTCAAGTTCTATCTCTATGGTTTGTTTGCTGTTGATGTAGCCCTAAGCAGAGACTGGCGAGAATCACTTTCATGGAAAGGGCCTGCCAAGCTTCCAAAAAACTACGAGTTGCCTGAAATCTCAGCACACGCTTTTTCACCCAATCTTCTTGAAAACTTTCAGGTAATGATCAGTACACCAATCCCACTTGGCTCGCCAAATTTCGTTCTTCTAGGTTAAACCGTTCGTTGGCAGTAACCGGTTTCATTTTGAGGTTTCACTCTGTTTTCTCCTATAGGGATACATGTATTTGGAACTCTAAATCAAACACGGTTTGTGCTAGCTCTTGAAACTTGACACAATAAAGCAGTTTCAAGTTCTATCTCTATGGTTTGTTTGCTATTGATGTAGCCCTAAGCAGAGGCTGGCGAGAATCACTTTCATGGAAAGGGCCTGCCAAGCTTCCAAAAAACTACGAGTTGCCTGAAATCTCAGCAAACACTTTTTCACGCAATCTTGATGAAACTTTCAGGTAATGATCAGTACACCAATCCCACTTGGCTCGCCAAATTTCGTTCTTCTAGGTTAAACCATTCGTTGGCAGTAACCGGTTTCATTTTGAGGTTTCACTCTGTTTTCTCCTATAGGGATACATATATTAAGAACTCTAAATCAAACACGGTTTGTGCTAGCTCTTTGTAACTTGACACAATTAAAGCAGTTTCAAGTTCTATCTCTATGGTTTGTTGCTGTTGATGTAGCCCTAAGCAGAGACTGGCGAGAATCACTTTCATGGAAAGGGCCTGCCAAGCTTCCAAAAAACTACGAGTTGCCCGAAATCTCAGCACACCCTTTTCTTACCCAATCTTGATGAAACTTTCAGGTAATGATGAGTACACCAATCCCACTTGGCTCGCCAAATTTCGTTCTTCTAGGTAAAACCGTTCGTTGGCAGTAACCGGTTTCATTTGAGGTTTCACTCTGTTTCTCCTATAGGGATACATGTATTTGGAACTCTAAATCAAACACGGTTTGTGCTAGCTCTTTGAAACTTGACACAATAAAGCAGTTTCAAGTTCTATCTCTATGGTTTGTTTGCAGTTGATGTAGCCCTAAGCAGAGACTGGCGGGAATCACTTTCATGGAAAGGGCCTGCAAGCTTCCAAAAAACTACGAGTTGCCCGAAATCTCAGCACACACTTTTTCACCCAATATTGATGAAACTTTCAGGTAATGATCAGTACACCAATCCCTCTTGGCTCGCCAAATTTCGTTCTTCTAGGTTAAACAGTTCGTTGGCAGTAACCGGTTTCATTTTGAGGTTTCACTCTGTTTTCTCCTATAGGGATACATGTATTTGGAACTCTAAATCAAACACGGTTTGTGCTAGCTCTTTGAAACTTGACACAATAAAGCAGTTTCAAGTTCTATCTCGATGGTTTGTTTGCTGTTGATGTAGCCCTAAGCAGAGAATGGTGAGAATCACTTTCATGGAAAGGGCCTGCCAAGCTTCCAAAAAACTACGAGTTGCCCGAAATCTCAGCACACACTTTTTCACCCAATCTTGATGAAACTTTCAGGTAATGATCAGTACACCAATCCCACTTGGCTCGCCAAATTTCGTTCTTCTAGGTTAAACCGTTCGTTGGCAGTAACCGGTTTCATTTTGAGGTTTCACTCTGTTTTCTCCTATAGGGATACATGTATTTGGAACTCTAAATCAAACACGGTTTGTGCTAGCTCTTTGAAACTTGACACAATAAAGCAGTTTCAAGTTCTATCTCTATGGTTTTATTTGCTGTTGATGTAGCCCTAAGCAGAGACTGGCGAGAATCACTTTCATGGAAAGGGCCTGCCAAGCTTCCAAAAAACTACGAGTTGCCTGAAATCTCAGCACACCCTTTTTCACCCAATATTCTTGAAACTTTCAGGTAATGATCAGTACACCAATCCACTTGGCTCGCCAAATTTCGTTCTTCTAGGTTAAACGTTCGTTGGCAGTAACCGGTTTCATTTGAGGTTTCACTCTGTTTTCTCCTATAGGGATACATGTATTTGGAAACTCTAAATCAAACACGGTTTGTGCTAGCTCTTTGAAACTTGACACAATAAAGCAGTTTCAAGTTCTATCTCTATGGTTTGTTTGCTATTGATGTAGCCCTAAGCAGAGACTGGGAGAATCACTTTCATGGAAAGGGCCTTCCAAGCTTCCAAAAAACTACGAGTTGACCGAAATCTCAGCACACCTTTTTCACCCAATCTTAATGAAACTTTCAGGTAATGATCAGTACACCAATCCCACTTGGCTTGCCAAATTTCGTTTTTCTAGTTTAAACCATTCGTTGGCAGTAACCGGTTTCATTTTGAGGTTTCACTCTGTTTCTCCTATAGGGATACATGTATTTGGAACTCTAAATCAAACACGGTTTGTGCTAGCTCTTTGAAACTTGACACAATAAAGCAGTTTCAAGTTCTATCTCTATGGTTTGTTTGCTGTTAATGTAGCCCTAAGCAGAGACTGGCGAGAATCACTTTCATGGAAGGGCCTGCAAAGCTTCCAAAAAACTACGAGTTGCCGGAAATCTCAACACACCCTTTTTCACCCAATCTTGATGAAACTTTCAGGTAATGATCAGTACACCAATCCCACTTGGCTCGCCAAATTTCGTTCTTCTAGGTTAAACCGTTCGTTGGCAGTAACCGGTTTCATTTTGAGGTTTCACTCTGTTTTCTCCTATAGGGATACATGTATTTGGAACTCTAAATCAAACACGGTTTGTGCTAGCTCTTTGAAACTTGACACAATAAAGCAGTTTCAGGTTCTATCTCTATGGTTTGTTTGCTGTTGATGTAGCCCTAAGCAGAGACTGGCGAGAATCACTTTCATGGAATGGGCCTGACAAGCTTTCCAAAAAACTACGAGTTGCGTGAAATCTCAGCACACCAATTTTTCACCCAATCTTGATAACCTTTCAGGTAATGATCAGTACACGAATCCCACTTGGCTCACCAAATTTCGTTCTTCTAGGTTAAACCGTTCGTTGGCAATAACCGGTTTCATTTTGAGGTTTCACTCTTTTTTCTCCTTTAGGGATACATATATTTGGAACTCTAAATCAAACACGGTTTGTGCTAGCTCTTTGAAAACTTGACACAATAAATCAGTTTCAAGTTCTATCTCTATGGTTTGTTTGCTGTTGATGTAGCCCTAAGCAGAGACTGGCGAGAATCACTTTCATGGAAAGGGCCTGCCAAGCTTCCAAAAAACTACGAGTTGCCGAAATCTCAGCACACACTTTTTCACCCAATCTTGATGAAACTTTCAGGTAATGATCAGTACACCAATCCCACTTGGCTCGCCAAATTTCGTTCTTCTAGGTTAAACCGTTCGTTGGCAGTAACCGGTTTCATTTTGAGGTTTCACTCTGTTTTCTCCTATAGGGATACATGTTTTTGGAACTCTAAATCAAACACGGTTTGTGCTAGCTCTTTTGAAACTTGACACAATAAAGCAGTTTCAAGTTCTATCTCTATGGTTTGTTTGCTGTTGATGTAGCCCTTAGCAGAGACTGGCGAGAATCACTTTCATGGAAAGGGCCTGCCAAGCTTCCAAAAACTAGGAGGTGCCTGAAATCTCAGCACACACTTATTCACCCAATCTTGATGAAACTTTCAAGTAATGATCAGTACACCAATCCACTTGGCTCGCCAAATTTCGTTCTTCTAGGTTAAACCGTTCGTTGGCAGTAACCGGTTTCATTTTGAGGTTTCACTCTGTTTTCTCCTATAGGGATACATGTATTTGGAACTCTAAATCAAACACGGTTTGTGCTAGCTCTTTGAAACTTGACACAATAAAGCAGTTTCAAGTTCTATCTCTATGGTTTGTTTGCTGTTGATGTAGCCCTAAGAAGAGACTGGCGAGAATCACTTTCATGGAAGGGCCTGCCAAGCTTCCAAAAACTAAGAGTTGCCTGAAATCTCAGCACACACTTTTTCACCAAAACTTGATGAAACTTTCAGGTAATGATCAGTACACCGATCCACTTGGCTCGCCAAATTTCGTTCTTCTAGGTTAAACCGTTCGTTGGCAGTAACCGGTTTCATTTTGAGGTTTCACTCTGTTTTCTCCTATAGGGATACATGTATTTGGAACTCTAAATCAAACACGGTTTGTGCTAGCTCTTTGAAACTTGACACAATAAAGCAGTTTTCAAGTTCTATCTCTACGTTTGTTTGCTGTTGATGTAGCCCTAAGCAGAGACTGGCGAGAATCACTTTTATGGAAAGGGCCTGCCAAGCTTCCAAAAAACTACGAGTTGCCTGAAATCTCAGCACACACTTTTTCACCCAATCTTGATGAAACTTTCAGGTAATGATCAGTACACCAATCCCACCTTGGCTCGCCAAATTTCGTTCTTCTAGGTGAAACCGTTCGTTGGCAGTAACCGGTTTCATTTTGAGGTTTCACTCTGTTTTCTCCTATAGGGATACATGTATTTGGAACTCTAAATCAAACACGGTTTGTGCTAGCTCTTTGAAACTTGACACAATAAAGCAGTTTCAAGTTCTATCTCTATGGTTTGTTTGCTGTTGATGTAGCCCTAAGCACAGACTGGCGAGAATCACTTTCATGGAAAGGGCCTGCCAAGCTTCCAAAAAACTACGAGTTGCCTGAAATCTCAGCACACGCTTTTCACCCAATCTTCTTGAAACTTTGAGGTAATGATCAGTACACCAATCCCACTTGGCTCGCCAAATTTCGTTCTTCTAGGTTAAACCGTTCGTTGGCAGTAACCGGTTTCATTTTGAGGTTTCACTCTGTTTTCTCCTATAGGGATACATGTATTTGGAACTCTAAATCAAACACGGTTTGTGCTAGCTCTTTGAAACTTGACACAATAAAGCAGTTTCAAGTTCTATCTCTATGGTTTGTTTGCTATTGATGTAGCCCTAAGCAGAGGCTGGCGAGAATCACTTTCATGGAAAGGGCCTGCCAAGCTTCCAAAAAACTACGAGTTTCCTGAAATCTCAGCAAACACTTTTTCACGCAATCTTGATGAAACTTTCAGGTAATGATCAGTACACCAATCCCACTTGGCTCGCCAAATTTCGTTCTTCTAGGTTAAACCATTCGTTGGCAGTAACCGGTTTCATTTTGAGGTTTCACTCTGTTTTCTCCTATAGGAATACATATATTTGGAACTCTAAATCAAACACGGTTTGTGCTAGCTCTTTGTAACTTGACACAATAAAGCAGTTTCAAGTTCTATCTCTATGGTTTGTTTGCTGTTGATGTAGCCCTAAGCAGAGACTGGCGAGAATCACTTTCATGGAAAGGGCCTGCCAAGCTTCCAAAAAACTACGAGTTGCCCGAAATCTCAGCACACCCTTTTCTTACCCAATCTTGATGAAACTTTCAGGTAATGATGAGTACACCAATCCCACTTGGCTCGCCAAATTTCGTTCTTCTAGGTTAAACCGTTCGTTGGCATTAACCGCTTTCATTTTGAGGTTTCACTCTGTTTTCTCCTATAGGGATATAGGGATACATGTATTTGGAACTCTAAATCAAACACGGTTTGTGCTAGCTCTTTGAAACTTGACACAATAAAGCAGTTTCAAGTTCTATCTCGATGGTTTGTTTGCTGTTGATGTAGCCCTAAGCAGAGACTGGTGAGAATCACTTTCATGGAAAGGGCCTGCAAGCTTCCAAAAAACTACGAGTTGCCCGAAATCTCAGCACACCCTTTTTCACCCAATATTGATGAAACTTTCAGGTAATGATCAGTACACCAATCCCTCTTGGCTCGCCAAATTTCGTTCTTCTAGGTTAAACAGTTCGTTGGCAGTAACCGGTTTCATTTTGAGGTTTCACTCTGTTTTCTCCTATAGGGATACATGTATTTGGAACTCTAAATCAAACACGGTTTGTGCTAGCTCTTTGAAACTTGACACAATAAAGCAGTTTCAAGTTCTATCTCGATGGTTTGTTTGCTGTTGATGTAGCCCTAAGCAGAGACTGGTGAGAATCACTTTCATGGAAAGGGCCTGCCAAGCTTCCAAAAAACTACGAGTTGCCTGAAATCTCAGCACACACTTTTTCACCCAATCTTGATGAAACTTTCAGGTAATGATCAGTACACCAATCCCACTTGGCTCGCCAAATTTCGTTCTTCCAGGTTAAACCGTTCGTTGGCAGTAACCGGTTTCATTTTGAGGTTTCACTCTGTTTTCTCCTATAGGGATACATGTATTTGGAACTCTAAATCAAACACGGTTTGTGCTAGCTCTTTGAAACTTGACACAATAAAGCAGTTTCAAGTTCTATCTCTATGGTTTGTTTGCTGTTGATGTAGCCCTTAGCAGAGACTGGCGAGAATCACTTTCATGGAAAGGGCCTGCCAAGCTTCCAAAAAACTAGGAGGTGCCTGAAATCTCAGCACACACTTATTCACCCAATCTTGATGAAACTTTCAGGTAATGATCAGTACACCAATCCCACTTGGCTCGCCAAATTTCGTTCTTCTAGGTTAAACCGTTCGTTGGCAGTAACCGGTTTCATTTTGAGGTTTCACTCTGTTTTCTCCTATAGGGATACATGTATTTGGAACTCTAAATCAAACACGGTTTGTGCTAGCTCTTTGAAACTTGACACAATAAAGCAGTTTCAAGTTCTATCTCTATGGTTTGTTTGCTGTTGATGTAGCCCTAAGAAGAGACTGGCGAGAATCACTTTCATGGAAGGGCCTGCCAAGCTTCCAAAAAACTAAGAGTTGCCTGAAATCTCAGCACACACTTTTTCACCAAAACTTGATGAAACTTTCAGGTAATGATCAGTACACCAATCCCACTTGGCTCGCCAAATTTCGTTCTTCTAGGTTAAACCGTTCGTTGGCAGTAACCGGTTTCATTTTGAGGTTTCACTCTGTTTTCTCCTATAGGGATACATGTATTTGGAACTCTAAATCAAACACGGTTTGTGCTAGCTCTTTGAAACTTGACACAATAAAGCAGTTTCAAGTTCTATCTCTACGATTTGTTTGCTGTTGATGTAGCCTTAAGCAGAGACTGGCGAGAATCACTTTTATGGAAAGGGCCTGCCAAGCTTCCAAAAAACTACGAGTTGCCTGAAATCTCAGCACACACTTTTTCACCCAAAGTTGATGAAACTTTCAGGTAATGATCAGTACACCAATCCCACTTGGCTCGCCAAATTTCGTTCTT